>NC_089912.1:2885000-2955000 GCF_040182565.1 Anser cygnoides | reverse complement strand
ATTTAAAAAAAAAAAAAAAAAAAAAAAGTTACATATTTTTAAGCTGCAAACGCACAGCTGTGAAACTCAAGAAAAAGCTGTACAATTTTCACTTGCAAATTTATGGATTCATGGAGTAACATCATTTTGGTTGGCGGATGGTATGATTGCTGGCTCTTTTCCTATTCACCCTGCCTTTTCATACCTTTCCACTGTTTCTGAGATCAAAACCACATGTTTATCTTAGGCTTATTTACTAGGAGCCAATCTTTAATTCTCAGATAAAAATTACAAAGTAAAGGGTAATATTTTTATGGTAAATTATTTCAGTCATATTACATCCAATCTTGTAGTGCATTTGCAACTTGTTTTTAAATATAGTAATTCACATTTTTCTTTTGATAAGGTGACAGGCAAACCTCTTTTCCTCCAAGAATTATTTTCTCTAGCAGGAGAAAATGCTACAAGGTTTGGAGATTAGTGTAGTTCATTTTTGTTTTCTGTACAAATGTGTGGTATTTTCTATGGTAGTATTAATTTGTGTCAGACCTGAGATTTATATTTTTTTTTAATATAATTTAACTTAAAACTAATTATGCTGAAAACTCCTAATTCAGTGCCCATTGCTTGTATCATATTTTTTTCAGAGCCAGTTAGAAAGAACAAAGGTGAAAACTAGGGTGTGCATGTTAATACCCTATAAAATTTGATATCGTCAGGAATCTTCAGAACCAACACTTCTAAAGCATTTCTATTGTACTCACCTTTACTTAAGTTCAGTGCCACTGTCTCAATTTAGACCAGTTCAGGCTCTGACTCACAGTTAAGTCTCCTTGTAAAGACTCTAGTTGGAAAAGTGCAAAGAGGTCCTGAAAATACCTATAATTAGTAGATCCTCTGTGTCAGGGTAACACCACTGTGAAAATCATGGGCAGGGACATTCAGCACTTGACCTGAATAGTGCTTCCCAGTTCTGAGATGATAGGACTCAGGGTGTATTTCCCTTTACTTTCATAGCTTCCTGTGGCAGAGATAGGTCAACCACTCACAAATAATAAGGGCGATGCTGTAATTTACATTCATGCCATATCTAACAGTACCTGTGTTATTTTCATTTTTATTTTTTTTTTCAACTTTTAGCACTGTTATGCCATTCTGTAAGAGACATGGCAAATGCAGTCCCTAAAGGGAGAGGAGAACGGTGCTGGAGCTTGGGTACCAGGGTGGGATGTGGGGCAGAACCACATTTGTTCCCAGGTCTGCAGAATCTTCTGTATGACACATCCGATTAACACAATTCCTCTTAGTGAAACTAACTGTACACAAAGCAAAGCGTACGTACTCAACACATTGAGTAACCTAGATGTTATTAAAACAAAGGCCATAAAAGAGCCTAAAATGAGGTCTGCAAGCTTAACAGTAAACCTTGATCAACCTTTTTACAGATAAAATACATTTCAGTGGGAGTAGAATTAGACAAATGGTCCCTTTTGGTGAACTGTGGCTTAATAGTTTTTTTTATATTATTTATTTTTTTATTATTTTTTAGTATAGCACTTTCTCTCATGTGGCCTGGACATGTTAAAGGCCATAGCTAATTTAGCTGTCCTTGTTGTTCTCCATGGGCAGTTACATAGCATACAAGGTACGCTACATAAAAAGGTTACCCTGGGTTCTTTTGCTGCTGGATATAAATGTACATTATAATGCACTGAATAGGCTAATTAGGAATTAAACATTCCTTTAAAATCATTTTAAACTCAAATTATGCTGACAACCGATTTTTTTTTTTAGCTCTTTCTCTAATAGTTGTGTTAGACATTGAAGAGCTGCGCTCCAAGTCTTGACACATTGTTCTGACTTATGCTCAATAGCAAAGCATGGCTCTAGGGAATAGTTTTGAACCAAAGTACCTGCTTGTGACAGGTGAACTCCAGTTCTCCCGGTTTTTAACTACAAGACCAATATTCTTTTCCAGAGTTTTCGAACCCTTCCCCCGTTCTTTCTCCTGTAAAATCTACAGACCCCCCAGGAGTTCAGCTCAGTAATAGAAAAGGTGACAACCTTACATCTAGCACATTTTTTCTGCACTTTGCTAGATGTGAATTAACTGACAAAATTATCAAAAGAATTTTGAGCAGTGGTGCTAAGTGAGTATCAGATGAAAAGGAGAGGTTAAATGGGTAAATAAAAACTGATTTTCTGGCCAACTCCTGTGATTCTATATACAGTATTTCAGATGAAGATTAAAAGCATCATATGAAGAGAAAACATTCTTGGTGCCAGTGAAGTTAAAACACGTCAGCAGTGTTTTCTTCTGTGTATATTGTTTCACATGCAAGAAAGGATGGATTGAATTCATATCTGAAACAAGACAAGATTTTCCATCTGACCTCATTATGTGTTTCTCTAGAGTGCATCCCTGGTTTTCTGCCTGAACTAAAATGTGTGTGGAGAACAGCAAATACAAAGCAGCTCTGCACTGTTGTTACCAAATCATTTTAATAAGACGGAAGTATTTATTGTTTTGCCACAGTCATATCTTAATTCTAAGAGTCATTAGCGCACACTAGATCCCTTTGTTAAAGCAATCCGTGTAAGCGGAGGCGTGAACTAATGAGGGGCTTTATGCTTTCCAGCGCAGTTGGCAGCAGAGATGAAGTAGCATTACAGTATATCAGAGAGATTTATACTGAGAATTCTTAATAGAAAGATTTTTGGGAACTTGGCCGTCATCTCCTTATAAATAATTGAAATTACAAATTATCATTGTTATAATTCAGGCAGTTTTGCTTTCTGTCAGCATCCACAGTATAGCCAAGGTTATATTTCCTTTGTTGTAATTTGCAGAATATTTCATTGTCTCAAAATATTTGCCCCTTGTACCTGCAGACTTTTCAGAGTTCAAAGCACATACATAGTACACTCTGCTGTTGAGGAGGCAAAACTTTTAGACCTAAACCTGTCCTAGCTTTGCAGAATGGTGATGTCATCTAGTTAAGTATTTTTTAAAAGTGCGTGTTGTAGCATAATACAGAATAATACTTTCTACTCCCAATGCTGTGATATCACGTTAATGCTCCCTTACCTTTACTTCACAGAACATAAACAAAAATTTGAAATGATCCATTTCCAATCTGTATATATCTTCATCTATCCTTTTATATTAAAATTGCATTTTAAAGATGTGCATTTCGACTTGCCTCAGGTGTGCTGGACTGCAACGACTAACGTTTAAGTCAGATTAGAAAGGAGTCATCAAATGATAATTCTCCAGCAATCACAGAACTCTGTAACAAGTTCATGAATTTTATTCTTCTGACACTTTAATTGATAACAGCAAGCATGACTAATAAGACTGGGGAGAGTTTTCAAAAATTCCTGACCAATCTGGGAGACTCCACAGGCAAACTATGCCTCTTCAAGTAACTCCAAACCAGGTTTTCCAAAATTTATAGTGGAATAGCTTGTTTTATATGTCAGAAGAAATAAATAATGTGATACCTTTCAATCTTTTTACTGTACCTAGCTAAGGATTGTACTGAGCAACTAGCTCAGTTTAAGTCATCATTATCTGTAATAAAGTAGTAAAGCTTGAATACCAAGGCACATCCAATTTTAAAAATCATCTTAGGAGTCTGAGTCTCAATGACTTATAGTGGCCTTGGCTTCCAAGTTCTCTGTGCATTTTTTATATTGTAATAATTGTAGTCACATTAAACAGTTAATACCAAAGTCAGATTATTAGTGATAATAATATCCAGTGGCAAGCTACAGCAAGCCAATAAATTAAATTTTAAACCAAGGAAAATGTGGAAAGAAAATTCAGGGTGAGGAGAAGTTTAGCCTTGCCAAATCAAACAAAGACCTATGTGTATAAATAGACCAAAATAAATAAATAAATAAATAAATAAATAAATAAATCAACAGAATCTATGAATTGCTTTATTTCAGATTTCGAAATAGGGAAGGTCATTTAGAGCAGAAATTCACAAAATGGCTCGAGTTTGAAGGGACCTTAAAGGTCATTTAGTTCCAACCCCGCTGCCATGGGCACAGATGACACCCACTAGATCAGGTTGCCCCATGCCTCGTCCAACTTAGTCTTGAACACTTCCAGGGATGGGGCATCCACAGCCTCTCTGGGCAAGATGATCCAAGTTTTTTTGAAAAAGGATTAAAAATAGCTTTGTTTAATGAAATAACCAATTGGTTGGAATGTCAAAGGGGAAAATTGGAATATCAAAGGGGAAAATATGTCAGAAACTTAACCATAACCATGCTACATGTGGGAAGAGTCAACAACTCAATCTTTTGTCGTCATGTGGGGTCAGAATTATTACAGAAAGCCATATCTTCAAAGTTGTTCATCAGAGAAAAAGGATTTGGCAGGAGCACCCTAATAATAAAACAAATTAAAAAAAAAAAAATCTTCCATACTTTTTGTGCATTTTTGCTGTTTTCATAGCAATTTGCAAGTTTTCATATAGAAAGTCTTGTTAATTCATCAGAAGAGATTTTGAAGCTTTGAAGCAGTGTTAAAAGACCTGAGACAACTAATGAAGCTCTCTTAAAGAACAGAGTTACAAATTTCATTCTCTGCCATCAAGGTCCAGCAAGAAAACAGCTGGAGAAACTGAAGAACAAATTGCTAAGGTCCTGTGTGCACAACTGCTGTAGTAAATAACACATGGATATCTACTTAACTTAGTTTAAGTATTGGAGGTGTTTTCCATAGTATGCAATCAAGTGTGTATTTTGTTGTCCAAAAATAAATAAATAAATAAATGGCACAATTCTTAATAGTGCAAAAACATCTGAGATGTTAGGCTGGCTGGCCTAAATTTGCAGATTCTGAGCTAAAAGTGAGCTTGACTGGAAATTTGGTCAAAGCACTTCCAACCCAAAGAGTTTTTTACCTGCAGATCAGATTTTTATTTTTTTTTCCCCTAGAAAAAATAACAATAATCTGTCTAACACTTTCATATATTGAAGATTGTTAGAATTTGGATTTTGACTTCTGTTCAACAATTAACATCATCTCATGTAAATGACTGAACTCCCAGAACATATATTTTTTTCTGGATTAAAATTGCTGTGTCTGATGAAATTGACACAGAACAAATTTATAAATAACTTTAAGTAAGCAAATGTGATATTTTCTCATACATTTATGACATCACTCATTTTATGAATTACAGCTGAAGTACTGGGCATTAAACCAGTGATAATTTCATCCTGAATGCATAAAATAATCTTTTTAGTGAAAATAGTTTAAGCATCCAGTTCAGCACTTTAGCAGCATACAGGTCATCCCTACGGCTAAGGATCTGCCAGATCTTTAAACACTTTTTTTTTTCTTTCTTATTTATTTATTTATTCCATCCATAAAGTTTATACTGAAAGCTAAAAAATGCCTTTGGGCAAAAACATATAGACAAAAAAAAAAAATTACATCTGAGCCAATTTTATTTTTGGATGTTTCTACCAGTGCTTATGTCTCAATGGCACGTGACCTTAAAGTTCACACTGCCTGTGCTACAGTCCCTGTAGGGGTAGGTAAGGTGAGGACAGAGAAGCAATCTTAAATTTGAAATGTTCCTGCTTTTTTTTCTTTTTTTTTTCTGTTTAAGTTAGAGCTTTAATATTACCATATGCCAGCATTAGGTATTTATAGTTGTTGGCTAACTTGAGGTTGTATGAGAACCTTCTTGTTTCTATTAGTGTCAAGCAGGTTAAATGAGATGCATCAAAACGCATTGATACTCTACTTGGAGCCTGAGTGGTGCAGCAAAACAATAGTGCAAAGGGAGTGAACATTTATCAAGAGAAAGTTTACTTTCAGCGTTAAGAATTAATTTAGCCGAATTGGTGCAGTGAAAGTGGTAAACACAATCCCCCTCACTGTTGTTTGTCAGGGTGTATTATATCACCCTGGATTGCTTTGTCAATAATCTGCCTGGCCCACAAGCAAGAAATCTAAGATTGCCAGGATGAGTGACAGGCTGGAGATAGCTGATAATTCTAAGGAATTGGAGGTGTAAAATCTTTAAGGACCATATCTACGGTATAAATGCCAGGGTATCTCCACATCACTCTGTACTTACAAAGGCAACAGCACTGTTAATGGCAGCCTGTCTGTCCATCAAGTTTGCTACAGGAGGATTTATCCCTCTCTCACTCCTTATCTGCCGTTGCTGTGTTTATTTCTAAACCAGCTGCAGAATAAATTGCCTCTTGTCTTCACCTCCTACACTGAGTACAATGATAAGTTCTGCAAAGCCTTAAACTATGGTGTTTTTCAAGCATTTCTTTTTCAGAACAGTAACTTCTAATTTTATTTGTATATGCAGGCCTTTCCATTTTAGGCACTGTAGACATAGGTTGTTTGGTTTGGTTCCGGTGTTTTTGTTGTTGTTGTTGTTTTGTTTTGTTTTGTTTTTTGTTTTCCCTTTCTATTTTACTCTTTTCAAGACTCATAAATCTGTTCTGCATTGCTAAGGTGTTTGAAATACAAAAGGGAAGACATAATAGAACCGGCTCGGCTGATTAATATGATGTGGATGTAATATGGCAAATACGGCTCTTTTGTACAACATGAAATATATTCTGGAAAGTGACTATAAAGATACCATGACATTTCATGTTTGCTGTGTCTCAGTGACTTCTCTCTTAAGCAGGTACTTCGTAAATAAAACAAATGTTTTTCTAGCTGTCAGCCTTTGCAAAGTGAATCTGAGAGTCAAGTTACATAGCTGGTGGCCATATAATGGTATTAAGGGTTCCAGATCTAGCTAATTAGTCCATTGAGTATGGCACAAGACAGAGTGTTAACATGCTCTCTCTGCCTTCTGCAGCAAAAAGTGCTGAAAAATGCTGCTATTATTGTAAGTCTACTGAGGGCACAGACTTCTTAAGTAAGATGTCATTTTCAAAATAATTTTTTATTAGAAGCTGGTGTGCACACTGACCTGGATAGTGTATAGATTGCCTTAATATTTGTCTAAAATAAAACTTTTAAAATATTGATAATTTTAAAAAATAACTAATTGGAAATGTTTGATTACATTATTTTTGACCTTTTTAAAATTATTTATTTTGCCAGCCATTTAAGGTTTTCTATGGGTTATTCCAAGTTCAGAAAAAAATTAGAAATAAAAGTTTCAGAACACCAAGAGGAGGTTATTGTCAAAACAATAATAATATTAATGATAATCTGGTATCATCTGAAGCAAAGACTATTTTACAATATTTAACATATTTCCAGTCAATATTCAGTAAATTACTGTGGCTTGTTTATTCACTTAAAACCTTTAAAACAGTAAATAGTAGCTCTCAGAAGAAATAAACCTTGGCATTCCAGTGCATTGCAGTGGCATTATTAAATTATATTTATTTGTTAAATCTATTTGGCTAAGCTATGCTAAGTAATCATGAATGATATCTCTTTCATCTTAACTCTCATCCTCCCAGGAACACCTGCAGATATCCTTCTGCTGCATTTTCTCATCAAATAAAAAATCAGATCTGTTATTAAATCCCTTACTTACAGGTTCTCAGAGTGAGAACAAGAGTTACTTGATAATTACTGAATGTTGAGACCAAAATCCTATTAGCCAGACATTGTATTTAGAGGTGGGCCTATTATTTCCTCTGAAATTCATTACTGAACTCCATGGTAAGAATATAATTCTGAGAAAACGCTCTCATTGGGTGCCAAACAAGTCAACAGTTGCATGAACCATTTGAGCCCATTCAAGTTATGGCAGAAGCCACAAAATCAGCCCTGTCCTCCTGTTGCTCCTTATTACCGCTCTAATACGATGTGGGTTCTTGAACAGATATTCTGTAATCCTATAGTGAAATGAACTGGAGAAATTACATGAATTACACAGGTTATTATTAAAAATAGTAATAATATAATAGCAATAATAATAGTTGTCAGTGGTGGTGGTGCTCTTCATTATTTATTTTCACACAGAACACTTCCCTGATCTCTTTCAGTAGTAGTCACAAAAGTCTCTGTATTACTCAAAGGAAGCAGGTTCTGCAAGGCTGGCAGATCAGCCAGAGACAGGGTCAAAGGCAAAGATGTTTGTTTTTGTGATGGTCTCAGTTTATGCTGGTTTAAAGTGCTTGTTGAACTGTATTCCAGAGTACTCATATCTCACTTATCTATTCCATTTATGGTAGTAGGTGGTACCACAGTAGTTAGGGTGGGAATAGCTGTCTTTCATATTTCTATTTCATGGAGACATGAAATACATGTTTAACCCAAGGACAGCGTACCTGAAGGCCTGTATCAGGAAAATACTGAGCATCAATGCTTGATTTTGTACCTGTCAAACATTTATTCAGTGTGATCTATTGACGACATCACAGCATAAAAAATCACCATATAGGCAACCATTATTCAAAGGCACGTTGGAAGCAAGAGTGTTGAATCTCTGAATCACACCCCAAATGCAATAGATTCAAAAAAAAAAAAAACAAAAAGTTTTATTTACAGCAGTCCAAGATATTTACCTGTAGCAGTAGCTTAAAGATTGCTATTAAGAGTATGTCTCTTTCAGAATTCAGGTTGGAATAAAACATTGAAGTAATCTCATTAGGCAGGGAAGTATTTATATCTGAAATATATTTATAATTATTGACAAATTTATATGTTTATGAAAACTTGCGGTCATATATAACATTAACAAGATCTAAAACACTTGTTATCCTTCAATTCAAGGATGGTCATAGTTATGGTTACCAAGGTAAAAGTTGTTGTTTATTTATTTATTTGTTTGTTTGTTTGTTTTTTGTTGTTTATTTATTTTCCTTTAGATCTGCTTTTATTTATATTGACCCTTGAAAAACCAACAATTTATTTGAATAATTTTGTTTTATTTTTTTGTTTTTTTATTTGTAACAGGCATTTATCCCCTTCTTGAACAAGGTTACCTGTACTGATTTAATTGTGTTGCTAGTGAGTTGAGTATGGTCTCAGCAAAACCATTCAGCAGTACTCCTTGCTTGTAACTCTTTATTATAACTTTTCCTTGTTATTTCCTCTACTTGGCTATTGCACTTACCCTCCATCTGTCTCTCTGCAGAGGTTCTTGCATTGTGCAGCAGCTGATACTCTTTTTCTTCAGAGGATGTATTTGTTACCTCTCCTGTGTGCCAGGACTTCCTCTTGATGGTGTGCCAATGACTGTAAGTCACATTCCCAAATGTAAAACTGTCTTGTCTTCAGATCCCATCTCTTGCATCTTCTCCCTACTCATGATGCACCATGTATGACAGGAGATGAACTGCTCGCAAGAATCACTGAAATTAAGCATGAGAGCTTCCCAAAAAGTGTTATAAACCCTTAATTCAAAATGTGAGATTCATAATCACATCTGTTACAAATAGTACAATTTATTTATTCTCTTCAAAATATCTCCTGCTACTATAGCATGGAAATGAGCTGTGTCTTGTCTTATTTGGTGAAATTATTACCTGTGTTTTATCTAACTTCTAATATAAGACATGATCATCCATTGCCTCTTCATAAGAGAGAAACTAGAAGTGGAAGTAGTGAAAAAAAAAACCACCTGGCAAACGTCCCTTCGGCTAGTGCCCAACTTAGTTGCTTAAGATCATGCTGGGGATGTGTAGGTTTAGTTCCACTAAAAATGTTGAGGAACTTTCCCAAAATCATAGCAGGATGGTGTGCTTGCACTAACTCCTTAACATCCAGCACTGTCTTTAGATGTACTGGGCTGTAATGGGCAGAGGGTATTTATAAACTGTATTACCTTCCCCCTTTATGCCTGGGAACACAGAAAGAATAGTGTGTACCCAGAGTTTTCATGAACCTTGAGCTACGTGCACAATCGTCCCCAGGTCAGATGTTGCCTCAGAGGAGATATATTCATGTCATTTTCCCTGCATATGTGGATGTGTAGGAAATGTTTTTGACCTAAGTTTTCACTTCAGTCAAAATTTAATGGATTACAGTGTTCAAGAAAAAGTGCAAAAATGGCAACTATAAGGTTTATGGAAAGAAAAATGATGGTAATTTAGATAAAACTTCTGTATAACTGTTTTTATGTGAAATAAAATCCTCCAGCTGAGTAAGTCTTTTGTGAGACATTTGACTCCAAAGCAGAGCAACCATCATCAGTTTGAGGAAGGGGAGCTGCAGATGAGGGCATTTATATGTAGCTGAGATCCAGATACAAGATGGATTTGAAGTGACATGTCTTTGAGCAGGCAAGCTATTAACAAGATTGTTCTTCGTCGAGGACATTCAATAACCAGATCATCTATAACAAGATAATCTCGCATGAGGAATAAACTCAGTGTTTGTGCCATGATGAAACAGTCCAGAAAAATAAAATACAGAGGAAAGCTGTGAACAGATCAGTGTGGGAGTATAGAATAAAAACAGATTATGGCCCACTCTCTATCTGAGCATTTTGCTTTGGTTTCCTCTTGAGCTTATTGCTCAGTCTCATTCAGAGGGCAGCTATTAATTTCACAGAAGTTCCAAAATCAGCATGTGCTACAGACCAGTCACCCACATTCACTGGCTGCCTCACAACCTGAATTAAATGTTTTGATGATACCATAACACAGGAATGGGAGAAAGGGTGGCTAGGATCTGACCTAAGGGAAAAATTTCCTTCCCTCCTGGCTGGAAATTTATGTTAATTTGTTTTAAGATCTGGGCCATTTTGGAGGGGGTCCTGTTATTAATAATAAATGGAGACAGAAAATTTGATTTTCAAGAGGATAATGCTTGGAGATGATGCCAAAGACTTTAATGGGCAAAAACATGCCTTTGCTATAAATTTACTATGTTTTCCCAAACAGTATAATTTGACTCTGCTGAAGGAATACCTTTTTGGTAAAACTACTCTGTATCATATTCTATTACACTAATAATTTCAAAATGTCTATTGTTATTTGTTGTAACGGGAGCAACTGTAATTGAAATTTTCTGTAAATTTTGGGGAAATGTCTGATGCTTTGGAAAGAAATAAAATCTCTAAAATTAAATGTTTAAAAACGTTAAGAAAATCAATAATTAGAAGAGCCAAAAGAGTTCGTTAAACATTATTTCTGTTGATGAGAAGACTGTAAGTGCCTTGGCCAAGGCTGTGAAAGGAGTCATTGTCAGAACCAGAGTTACAGAGACCCAAATTTCTGATTTCCCAAGCTGCCATTCTTTTTTTTCTTTTTATTCTCTTTCCAACAAGCATTTGAAAAGTGTTCACTATTTCAGCATGTAGTTATTTTGTCATAAGCACAAATATTGGTATCCTTTGTAATTTTATTCCAATGATACTCTTCATAGAAAGAATCCTTTAAAAATCAGTATTTTCCACAATAATATCCTGTAGCATGGGATGCCACAGATTAATGATGCCTTTTTATAAGTAGAGTAATGGGGAGATATCACTTGCATATTTACATGACTCTCCTTTTTATTTGAAGAAACATATTACATTACAGTACTACAACTGCAACTACTGTGAAACAATATTTTTTTACCTTGTAAATAGCACCTTAAGTATTCTGTGTTTTCTGAAATATATATATAGATATATATATAAACATATTTCTGTCTTTTGTTAAAACTGAGAATGAGTAGCATGATTGTGGCTAGAATTATGGCAGAGAACACCACCGTTGCTAAAGGAGTAATATATGATTTGAGCAAAACTCACGATAAAGTTGATTTCGAAATAGATGGACAACTTAACATGCTTTCCTCTGCTAGCCTTTTGTTGGGTGTTGGTATGTACATATTGACTCAGGGTTTAAATGCAGTGCTTCAACAGGGTGACTTGCAAAGGTGGGAGAGGAGGAGGAAGAGAAGGAGGAGAAAAGAAGGAGAAGGAGAAGAAGAAGGAGAAGGAGAAGGAGAAGGAGAAGGAGAAGGAGAAGGAGAAGGAGAAGGAGAAGGAGAAGGAGAAGGAGAAGGAGAAGGAGAAGGAGAAGGAGAAGGAGAAGGAGAAGGAGAAGGAGAAGGAGAAGGAGAAGGAGAAGGAGGAAGGAGGAAGGAGGAAGGAGGAAGGAGGAGGAAGAGGAAGGATCCTTCCTTCAACATGGTGCACAGCCGTGGGTGCTTCTTCACTGGCCTCCCTACAGACAGTGCCTCAAAGCAGTGAGAGGTTGGAGACATCAAAGAAAAGTCAAGGCTGGTTAGATCTTCAGGGAACAATAACCAACAGTGATAACGACACCAACAAATGGAGATAGAGAAATTTCATGGTGGAAAAATTATTGTGCTGGAAAGTGCTGTTTTGACGAAATTCAGATGTTCTCCGGAAAGAGGCAGATTTTGCTGTATTTTCTGACAGAAACCCGGCAGAACTGCTGCCAGCTCACCCACCTCCCCAACAGCTTGCCTGGCAGCCCTGGGAGACCCAGCTCGCATCAGGACTCCCAGCACTTCCCAGCACCCGCTGCTGATGCTAGAGGCTTGCAAGGACCCTGACTGCAGGCACTGCCAAGCACCCAGCTGTATGGCAGGGAGCCTGGGAGCAGGCTACCAGGTCTGTGGGCAGCTCAGGATGCCTCATCTTCTTCTTCTGAAATACTGTGGTGACAGCATTAGGTTTGGATTGGGCTTTTTTTTTTTTTTTTTTTCCAATTTTATTTTTCCCTCACCTATATTCCCAGATAAGATCTCTTAATTCTTGTTCTCTGGGAATTCTTGCAGTACTGAAGTTTGACTCCGCTTTAATGTTTCAGACTTTATGGCAGAGCTACAAATCCAGGCTGTGATCTGCCCTGAGCTTTCCCCCTTGCCCCTGGGAGGGCCTGCTGCTATCCGCCTGGGGACAATCAGGCTCCTACTGAAAAAAGAAATGGCTGCACCTCAGTACTGTGATTTATTTGAGAAGCTCAAAGGGGCAGGGGGAGAGTATCACTAACAGGCAAAATGCTTTGTGGGACTGTGATACTTCAGGATGAGAAAGCTGCTTTGCCCTGCCAAGAGTAAATATTTCTGTCACATTTTGGTTTTATCATTACATGTGTGTGGGTGGAAGGAAGAAGCTCAACAGTTTTGTTGCTGTCATATTTTCTATTTTATGTTTTTTTTGTTGTTTTTGTTTTTTTTTTTTTTGGCCGTTGTTGTTTTTTTATTTATTGAAAATGTTGGCATTGAGTTCAGAAGCCAGGAGGAAGAGACACCTAGGAGAAAGAGGCCCATTACACTGATCTTTTCAGGTCCCTTTTGTTCTTCTTAGCTCATTTGCTGTTGGGTTGGTCGGGATAGGGGACAGTTGTTGTGAGCTGCTGGGTTAAGTCACAAAATTTTTGGATGTGAAAGTTGAGATTTTGTTTTCAGTTGTAAACTCATAATAAATGAGAGCCAGGTGTTTATTCAGTCTTTGATTTGGTTGCTGCACAGGGTTTGATGCATTTACTTTAGTTGTACAATGGTGAGACTGGCTTAACTATGGAGCCTGTACAATACTGTATACTATATTTCCTATCTTCATTTCTTAATCATTAATAAACTCAAGAAATACAAGAAAATAGCTGCCAAGTGTGAGGCAGATAGATCTTCATTGAATGCAAAGTTATTCTAGTTTCAATATGTCTTTTTTTCACACTTTCTCTCTTCTTTTTTCCTTTTCGCCTTACATTACCAGCCATCTGATTCCTCTAAAATGTCTTTGTAGTTGATTCAAGGTTCTCATCTTCCCTTCTGAAAAGACTAAAAATTGCTAATGGAATGATACCTGTCTCTGGTTCTTGGTGCTCTCTAAGTCATTAGAAGTTCCCAGTGCTGGGCAGGATTTTTGTGAATTGGTTTGCACAACACATGTGAAGAGACATTCTGGAAGCTTTGTGTAGACATGAAGAAGGCTAGCCAAACAGCAAGTATTGTGTGAAATCTTAATAGTCCTCTGTGGGAGAAATGCACTGTAATACTTTATTCACATCTGAATCATCCTTTGTAAGTAGGATCCCGTGCATCCTTTAATTGATCTTTGAAGGTTTAGGAATTCTGGACTTTACTAGAGGATAGCTAAAGCACTGATGTGTCCTTTTGACTACCTTACCTTTGAGGAAGGCATGAGAAGTAGTTCCTCTGAAGGGATACACCCATATTCACTGAGGAGTAAGAAACTGCATCTGTCCCAACTTTTAGGATGCAGAAAGAGAGCCACAGATTTATTTTTCCAGTTCCATTCATCTTGCTTAGATACCTGGGGACAGAACAAAGTCTGACAGTATGTATAAGAGATCATCAATGCAGGGAGAATAACTTTCAGATGTACATTAACCTCTGTTTGCCAGCCTCAGGTATGGTATTTGTATGTCAGTGAGTTGTTGTTCTTTTAATCTACAAATTTTATAAGACAAATGCAGCTTTTGTGGTATCTGCAAAACAAAAGAAGCCTAAGCTTGGAATATTTGTAGGAGTGCTAAAGATAAAGATTTAGTTGGTCTGGCATAGCCATGTGGAAAAACTTGCACAATTACTGACTAAGCTTTGTCTGGCTCTGGCTAATGTTATTAGTCTCCCGCATATGTGAGCATTAAATTCATTTATGAATATTTAAAATAAAAATAAAAATGTTGGCAGTTAAGGAGGAGAAATTATTTGTCATCTACACAATTTGTCATCAATCAAATAATAGAGAAGGAAAAGATAAAAGAGCTACAGAATTATGCTAGCACCTTTTTTCGTTTGTTTTTCTTCCTGCAACAAATTTCAGAACTTGTTGAATCTGTCCTCTTCATGCACTCTTTAACTTCTCTCCTCCATTTATTTGCATTGACCAAACATATATAAGCATTTTTTATATAGCATATACAAACATTTATAAGAAATTTCCCAATGGTAGTCACTATTTCTTAGGAGTGAGGTTTATTTCTTTATGCCATGTGTCAGAAAAATCTCAGCATGAAAACATCAAAGAGAAGATCCATGCCATGTACTGGTGCTTAAAATTCCTGCATCTTTCAGGCATCCTTACCTGAGCAGCCAGAGATCAGAGTCTGTGCAGGAGATAAGACAAGAAGCAGTTCTCCCATTCATGGTCCACCAAAGGGACAATGGATCCACTTCACACCTGCCATCACTTCCAGTTTCCATGGTCTTGATACCACCACTCAAATGAGCAAGTTGGAAAATGATTAATAGACTCACAAGAAGCAAAATAACTTGCTTTTAATTTTGTTGCTGCTTAGTAGGCCTCCTGTTCAGACAAAAATTTCTCACCAGTCATGTTCCAGGAAACATGGGATAAATGTCTCATGCTGAAGCAGAGAGTAGCTTTTCTCCCTTTCTTATAACTTGAGACTTCTGGGGGACACACTTGGTGTTGTCTGGTTGCTGGTACTTCTGTCTTTCCATCCCACAACTCCCTGTTCTGCTTTCTAGGACAGAACTGATCTCTTCAGCCTTTTCTTGTTCCTTAACTAGGAATTACTAACTTTCACACTGGGCTGTTTGACATTTTCAGTGCAATGCTGTGTTTTATACCAAGCAGTCATATGACCCTAAGCACATCACTATTTCAGGTGAGAATTTGACTTGGACATCCATTCCAGTTCCTGCACCCTGCTCACGATCCCCTTCCACACATGATGTTTTTGGGAATGGGGTATGAATGGAAGAAAGGATGGGGCAGGAGAAAAGGCCTGGTGACGATAATTCCAGTTCACCAAAGGACATTGAAAATGTAAAATAGAATAAAATTTATGACACTTTTTTTTTTTTCATTAGTTTTGCTGCTTATAAATTCCTTCAACAGTGTGGAAATGAAATTAAAAAAAATTTGCCAAGTGAAATTCCTAATGGATGCCTAAGAGAAAAGTCTGTTCTTCCCTTCTTCTCTGTTTCATATGATGCTAGGTGTTTCTGTGCTTAATTCCACTTCCCCCTCTTCCTTTTTTTCCTTTCATTTTGATTTTCTGTTATGGATGCTGTACGGGCTAAGATGATAAAAGAGATAATTTAAGGGCAAATCTACACCTGAAAAGTCAAAAACATTGTTTTTCCCTTACAGAGGGTTGCCTAGGGAATATAAAACAGGGAATCATGAACAATTTACTAGCAGTTGTGATATGTATCTGTCTAGAGTAAAAATAAATAACAAATAAACAAAAAATAAATAAAAAAAATAAAATCAATGTTTTCTCCTTAAAAGAAAGAAAAACGAAATGAAAAAAATCTGCTTCCTTGGGGGCCAAAGAGTAGAAGGTCAGAACAGCTTGTTCTGAACTGGTTTGCATGGTTGGCTGTCTGTTCTCTGATGGCAAACAGTACTGTAAGTAATGGCTATTTAGTCCCTGCAAGATACTCAGTCCTCTGTGTTTCACCTTATCGTCCACTGAAATACCATGGTTTAGTATTTTTTTTCTGTCTCTGAGGAAGAACAAAGGTCTTATAATGAAAATACACTCTCTTGCCCCATACATGCAGCAACATCTATACTTGTACACTAATAAAAACATGTATTGATTCATTTCCTTTATAGCTGGAAACTGCAATATGATTTTCCTGAGAAAATAGTGAAGTTCATAACCAGCCAGTCTGCATTACTAAGCACAGTTCATCAGAAATTCTTCTCCTGAAAACAGATATAGAGGTGAAGAGTAAGTAACGTCAGTCTCTCCAGTTTGGGTTCCACCTTCAAGCTCTCTTTGCTTTCCAAGATTTTATCTCCATGCTAAAATAAATATCTCAATTACATATTTGAATTAATTGCTCCCATTTTTTGAAAGAGCATTTACCAGTCCTATTGACTAATGTGAAGCTAAAGATCCTTTCTACCTGTTGTCAGTGGGGTCTGTGTGAAGAATGTTTTCTTTTTAATTTCTCTCTTTTTTTCTTTTGTTTGTTTATTTGTTTGTTAATTAAAATGTTTCTGTAGGAATATAGAAATGAAGATAAAAAGGAAATTTTTAATGGTACACTTTCAGTGCCTTCACAAATCAAAATTCATATATGTATGAAATAAAGAATGAATGTACGAAAAGATAAAAAAATGTAAGTTAAAACAATTAATATGCAAATATTTGCACAGATGAATGTATAAATGCTGCTAATGAGATGACAGCACTATCTTTCATCTACCAGGGATATGCAGAATCACAGAATACTTCAGATTCAAAGGGATCTCTGGAGGTCAACTGGTCCAACCCCCTTCCCATATCAGAGCCAATTTAGGTCACATTGTTTAGGGACTTGTCAAAACATATTTTGATTAATGCAAAGAGCAGATATTCAACAACCACTCTGGACAGCCTTATATCCAGATTAGCATTTTAGTTTGCATCAGAAGAATGCTTTAGAAGCATATCTGCTAATCATCCCTTGTGCACTTGTGTTTGGTTTGTGAAGTGGTCTTGGTGGTACAGGCTGAATTCCTTTTCATTGGAAACTAATTGAAGAATGTGCTTCAGGAGAACATCTAAAACATTAAAACATTCCCATCAGTAACAATAATTCAATCCACAAGTACAAGTAACAGTTACTCCATATTAAGCTAGTCTCCATCAAAACACATAATCATGTGTAGCTTGGGTCTCCAGCTGGAGGAGTTTCATGTTATGGATACCTCTTTGCCCATTGCATTAATACAGGTCAATATGTGCAATAAATCTAGTGGTAGAGAAAAAAAAAAGGGGGGGGGGGGAAGGGAAGAGAGTGGGGGAGGGGAGAAAATTGATGTTACATGTCCTACTACCCATTTGGCTCTTTGGCTCTCATGGTGTAGCTTAGTGATTTCTGTGATGAATCCTGGTTCATGCTTACAATTTCTAATTACGTGTCTGTTTAAACCAGATAAGTATTATGCCATTAATTTTATTAGTTGGAAAATAAGATATATATGCAAACTCACATACCCCTTGTGTCCAGTCTAGGAATTTTATTATCTAGGACACCTTATCTCCGTATTTATGCTTTCTAAACAGTGGTACAAAACACAATATAAATGTTTTTCTCATGCACATATAGAAAAATAATTTCATTTACACACCTAGTATTTTTACATCTATTGATGGTTTATTAAGTTTTGTTAAGTTGTTTTAATTATATTAATGAGAACAAACATAAGAAATAGAAATTCTTCTTTAAGCTGGAAAGAAACAAAGCAGAAAAGGAACTTTGAGGTATGCTTCTTTTGCAGAAAATGACCTTTTTCTGCCTCCAAATTCCCAGAGACAGAGACTGCTCCATAATTTTTGAGCTTTCTGTTAGCTCATCAAGATGGACATAACAGCCATTATATGTCAGGTTGGATGGGGATCTGGGTGGCAACTGGAAGGGGTGGCATCCCTTCCTAAGGCAGGGGGATTGGAACTAAATGATCTTTAAGGTCCCTTCCAAGCCAAGCTGTTCTACAATCATTGCTAGGTTAAATTATGGAGTTATTTTTTCAGAGGGGGAAATCTTTTTGGGGTGGGACAAAAAGCTGTGTGTAAGAATGAAATCTCTGACCACACTACTGAGGAGAGTTAACGGAGGTTACCTTAGGTATCTGAAGTTGCCAAAAAGACCATATATGGTCCTACATACTCTAGGCTACTAAGAAAAAATCCATATGAGGAAAAATAAGCAAGTAAAGAAAAAACTCTGTAAGTTGGTACAACATATTTGTAACATAGAATCGTTAATTATAGAATCATTAAAGTTAGAAAAGACCTTGAAGATCATCTGGTCCAACCATCACCCTATTACCAATGTCACCCACTAAACCATGTCCCTACATACCATGTCCAACCTTTCCTTGAACTCCCTCAGGGACGGTGACACCATTGCACAGGAGATTTCAGTGTTGCATGGGGACTCTGGTGAAACTGCATTGCACAAGAGTTTCTCAGGTCAAGAGATTTATTTCATGTTTAACTTTACAGATATTGGCTTAGATACTTCGGTAGAATGCATCCTATTTGTAATCCCTCTCTTTTAGAGGAAAACAACATATATTTGAGCCTGACAGTCTAAGATCTGTAGAAGAGGTGAAAAGACCAAGTGCTTAGTCTCCCTTCGGTGCTGCATGTTATTAAGCATAAATATGAAATTGTTGCCATAACAAATACAACTGAATCAGTAAACTGACTGGTATTTAATGAAGTAGAAAAGAACTTATGGAAAGGATGAGACAATCTAAACTAAGAATAAGAAACTGGTAACACTAGTGATAATTAATCTGGAAAGAGCAATTGGATAACAGGACTGTGACAGTTTCAACAGAAGTTAAACAATAAAAGGATATATTTTCTTTTCAATGTAAGTATGTTCCACTAATGTTAATGGAAGATATGCATTCACTGAGACAAAATACTCTTTAAGGAAGCTGAGCAATTTCACTCGTAGTATGTTTTATAGGACTGCTAATAAAAGTGGAGTAGGAAATGTTATATATATGAAGAGCCCTGTAAAAGAGCCAAATGTTTGATAATGGGGGAAAATGATAACTAGGATTTTAAGGGTTTGGGGGCAGGTATTATGAATTGAAGAGGCAAGTTCTAACAGCTTCCCTTTTCCAACTGGCATTAATTTTCCTGCGTTCAGCTTAAGCCAGCTGCTCTTCTACAGGTGCTGATTTTGGCTGGAACATTTGGAGGATAAACGCTATATCCTGTAAAGCATGAAGGAGAATATTTGCATACTCTTTTATGTCTCCCACAGAATTCAGAATATATGGTGGAAAATAATGACAGTATCATGTCAATCAATGCACTAAGTGTCAGAAAATTTGCAGCGTCATTGACTTTCTTTGTCAACAGAAGAACTCTTGACATTATGATCCAGTTGGTTCTTTGTTTGGCTGAATTATTTAGGAATGTTGTTTTGTATCTAAATACCAACAGTAATGAAGACACTAGACTTCCTGATCATCAGAAATTGACTGTGGTTTCCACATGAGTCTATCCAAAATTAAACATTACCTGAGAGTTAGTGCCTGACACACCAGAAAAAAAGGGTTATTCATTAAAATATGTTTTCAGGAGAAATGCAATGCTGAGGTTTATAGCTCAGCCAGCTCTCTGCTAATCTCCACTCTACAATCCTTACTGAATTTATATCATTTTGTAAACATTTTGTAAATATATATATATATATATATAAGATACCTCTTACAAAGAATTCATTTTTCTTAGTGAAGACATAATTGAATTTAAGACAGTCATTGGGAACATGTTTTCCTCATGGTAAAAATTGTGTATATAGTTGTGGCACAAGATCTTTTCCTGTCTACACTACATGGTAGACAGAACCAACTCTGAAGCTTTTCATGAGCACTCATTTACTATTATTGAAAGATAACACAGCCTTTGTTAATAGTCGACACAGGTTCACAAGGAGAAACTAACAAACAAACTTGATTTGCTTTTATGACAAGGATACCCACTGATTTGATCAAGGAAAGCCAGCGCATGTCATCTTTTGGGGTTTTAGCAAAGTTTTCAATACTCTTTCTCACAGTGTCCTCCTGGACAAAATGTTCAACATACGGCTAAACAAGTACCCAGTAAAATAGGTGAGTAGTTGGCTGCTAGGGTTATATCAAATGGGGTTATATCAGGCTGGTGGACAGTCACTAGTGGGGTTCCCTAGGGCTCCGTTTTGGGGCCAATTTTCTTCAGGTTCTTATAAATGATCTGGATGCAGCAGTTGAATGCATACTGCCTGCAGATAATACTAAATTAGGGAGGGAGGGAGGGAAGGGGAAAGGAAGGAAGGAAGGAAGGAAGGAAGGAAGGAAGGAAGGAAGGAAGGAAGGAAGGAAGGAAGGAAGGAAGGAAGGAAGGAAGGAAGGAAGGAAGGAAGGAAGGGAGGGAGGGAGGGAGGGAGGGAGGGAGGGAGGGAGGAATCCTATGAAGGTGTTTCATTAGGTGAAAAAAATAGTGTCACACAATTTTATTGGGGGGAGGGAGGAGTGGGACCCAATACCATAGACTTGTAATTTAATGGCAAAATCTGAAAAAAATGATAAACTATTGTATTTTGATATATACATATATATATAATAAAGGAAACAGCGTGACATACTTTTGGTAGATGCTGCTGATAACTACTTTACACTGGGATAGAAATTTCTGGGAACACAATAAACTGATACAGCCCCTTTAGTTTTATAACGGAAAATATGTCAGTTTGGAAGAGGATATTCTAACCCAGATTTCAATGTGACTTAAGAAGTTTCACAGGTACTTTAAGATTTCATAACTCTCCATATCAATAGCCATAAACTGAAATGAAATGGGCCTTCATCTCAGCCTCTCTGATGAGGCTGACACCATGTTGAGTCGTTAATTAAGTCTGGCTCCTTACTCTGCAGTCTGTGTCTACCCATACATTACCTAGCATGCCTTAATGCAGCCCTGGAGTTTCCTTGTTTTGTGTTTCTCTCATGATCTGCACCCTCAGCCCATGCAAGAGCTCCTCACGCATTCCAGTCTGCATTTGAGATTCTTGCTGAGATTCATGGAAATCATTTTTAGCATCATTATAGTGTTATTATACGTGACGTTACTTATAGTCCAGGTAGTATTGAAGACCTTCGTTGGGGAAGATACTTCAGATCCAATAAAAAGCCTAATTCTTGCTGAAAACTTCTGCTCTGTCTAAACAAAGATTAGATTTTATTCAAGAAATTTGGGGGGAAGGGGGTGGGGAGGGGGTAGAGTTTATGTATGCTTTTTTACTTGTTTTCCCAGAAAGAAACCACTCAGCCTGTCTGTAAGTCACATAAGAAATCAAGAAGAGGCTTTTTCTTTGTAATGAGAAATAATGGTTTGACAGAAACAACAGTACAACAATATTGGTCTTTTTTTTTTTTTTCCAACCTGACGTAGAAATTTGTAAAACAGTCAAAAGAAGAGGTTCAGATTAAGAGATGTATTTTACCCATCTTCAAACACCATGACAGAAACGAGTTTCAAAACACAGGAAATTTCAGTTTGAACCTTCTCATGGTTATCACCAGAAACACCACCCCGTTACTGTGCTTTAGCTCAGGTAATTTGGGGGTTGGCTTTTAACTTATTTTACTGCCTTCTCTGCTTAGTCCTGCCCAAGTATATAAGAAATATGCATAAAACTGAACTAAATTCAATGTTTTAAGGATTTCCTATATAACAGAGGAGTTTGGAAATAAGAGGACCATATAACTAAGCAGATTTTGTAAAATTGCCTTCTGTTGTGGAAGCCTTTATCTGTTAATTGTCTAATGATGGGAAGCTAAAAAACTCACTAGTCTTCTCCTTCCAGAATGTCATTGTTTCTTCTGTGGTAGTATTCCAACAGCTAATACTATTTCTGAATAATAGACAAAGATATGCTTGGTCATGTTAGTAAAGGCAGACTCCAGTGATGATAGCATAGGTACTCCAATGGCTCTAACAAAATTAAATGACAAATATGCTTCCTAAAATAAGTGAGCAGATACAGTACAAGCTACTATTCATGTCCTATTATCAATTTTTTGTGCTTCTTATTAAACCCTTGTGTATATCATGAAGAAAGATGATAGATTTTACCATTAGTCTTGGTAAAATGGTAAATTTCACAATTATTCATAGACTATTAGAAAATGACCTAGAAATCTAGTTAAAGTCTTTTTTATCATTAAAGAGCTAAAGATTGTCTTTGCTTCATAATGATCTTGAATTTCACCTAATAATCAACACTTGAGTTTTTATTTTAAATATCAAACAGAAAAATGTATCTTTTTCAAACACTTCAGATATTTATTTCTGAAAACAAATTTAATTTGTCCTTTATACATGCCAGTTTGCATCAGGGCCAGAAGCCCAGTTGCTGTACTAAAATTTGCACTCTTTCATCTCATAGAAATAACACTAAATTTGGAATCTTGATGCAGTTTTGTTAAAATAATAATAATAATAATAAAGACAAATCTTACGCTTATCATACTAGTTTTTTAATTACCACAAATTTATAACTATTAAATCCATTCTGTATAGAAACAACTATTTTCTAGCCTGTAATTTATTTTGCTGTTTGTGTCACTAGATCATTTATTGTCCAATCTACAATTTGGAAACATTAAAAACTACTGACCTGCAGCGTCTTTTATTCACTGCCTTGACTGTGCCAATGGCTTGCATTGAAAGTTGTAATAGAAGATTTCTTCAGCCTCCTCATTTATCTTGGATCATGGGGATCATTTTTTCAGCTCATCCATCTTGACGATTTAGGTCTGTGACATCCATTTCTGACAACCTTAGTTAGTGTTATTAGGTGTATGTACACTCAATTTAAAATAAAACACGGAGTAGTTTTGTTTGGTTCAGTTTTCATACGACTTACAACATCTTAAAAGGATTTTCTTCTTTTAAAAGAGAAGCAATGTTCTCTTAATATGACTGAGGATAAGAAACAAAAAGTTGAAGTTCTGATACATGCTCCTCTGCTCTTTCCTCTTTCTGAGACATTGTAATGGCACATACTACTGTGGAATAGTCATGGTTTTGAAAATGGTATTGCTAACGTTGTAACAAACTGTTGTGGTTTAACCCGGCTGGCAGCTAAACACCACACAGCCATTCGCTCACCCTCCCCCCTCCCTCTCTGGGATGGGGGAGAGAAACGGGAAAGTGAAGCCGGTGAGTTGAGATAAAGACAGTTTATTAAGACAGGAATATAATAATAACAATAATAATAATAATAGTGATAATGATAATAGTATTACTAATAATAATGTGTACGAAAACAAGTGATGCACAATGCAATTGCTCACCACCCGCTGACCGATGCCCAGCCTATCCCCGAGCAGCCGGCCCCCCACCCCGACCAGCCACCCCTATATATTGTTTAGCATGACGTCAGATGGTATGGAATACCCCTTTGGCCAGTTTGGGTCAGCTGTCCTGGGTCTGTCCCCTCCCAGCTCCTGCTGCACCCCCAGCCTGCTCGCTGGCAGGACAGAGCGAGAAGCCGAAAAGTCCTTGGCCTGGTGTAAACACTGCTCTGCAACAATTAAAACATCAGCATGTTATCAGCGCTCTTCTCATCCTAATCCAAAACATAGCACCCTACCAGCTACTATGAGGAAAAATTAACTCTGTCCTAACTGGAACCAGGACACAAACACACAAGGTTCCATACACTGTTTCTGGGGGTGTTTAAGGGAAGACTGGATGTGACGCTTAGGTTTAGTGGGTGATATTGGTGGTAGGGGGATGGTTGGATCAGATGATCTTGGTCTTTTCAGTCTTTATGATTCTATGACCTTTGCATTCCAGCTGAGTGGAGCAGATGTGTATCATAGACTAATGTACAGAGGATCATAAAAGCTAACTTGAGTCACTTAGTTTGGTCTACTGAAAAGCATGGGACTCATTTTGATAACATCTTTTAGTATGTGTCTAAATATGTGAGGCAGCGATGCATTTCCAAAAAGTTTCCCTTGGTTTTGAAGTTACCTTTAGTTTTGTTTGGAAGTATGATATCTAAAGAGCATCACAACATTGTTTTCTTAGACCCTAAAAAGTCTGAATATTGGATGTCAGTCTCAGTGCAGATTTATTTGTGCTATGTAGAACTGTCAATAAAAGTAGTAAATCATTTGAATAAGTTATAAACAAACACGATGATGTTTTGATAAGAATTGATGGGACAAATATTATTACTGATGGCTCAGACATCCTCCAACTCAAATTAATTTTCACAGAGGTGAAAAGAACAAGAAATTTTAGAGATTTATATTATTTTCCATTGCACTTGTGCAGCAAAGCTAAGTTCTACATATAACATGAGATTTAAAGTTGCCTTAGACTGAGAAAAAAAATACAACAAACAAACAAACAAAAAAAAAAAACAGGTATAAGGTTGTTCTATTTTGCCTTCTTAAACATACAACCAAATAATATTTTCTACTTGTACGGTAAGATTTTGCCATAGTTTTCTAAAAGTGATGGATCTGGAAGTCTGATATACTCTTTAAGGACAAATTTATAGAGTAGGAAGAACACATCCTGAGGTCATGATGTCCAGTACTTCTGATAGAATTTGAATTCAGTGACCTATTATGAAAATCAGATATGATATACAAACATTCGTGATTTTGGTAAGACTTTAACATACCCGAGTTAATAAATTACCATTTAATGTCAGGTAACTAGAATCTTTAAAGAGAGCATGGAGAAGGTAGATGTCAGTTAGGGATTATTATTTTTAAAGAAAATTTGAGAATGTAATTAAAAGATCTACTTCTAATTTGCTCTCCGGCACTGAAATATGTCCTAGCAGAAGAATACAAGAGCCTTGTACACAATTTAGGCAATTCATCACTGAATCAGTTATGATATGGAAACTTTTCTTTTACATTTTAATCCTTTTATATCACATAGTATATGTTGTACAGCCAAGGCCTATCAATAACTTCTTGAAACTAGACTGGGTAGATTTAGACATTTACTGGAATCAGTTTGTGAGCCTTTTATTAGTACCATGCAAGTCATGAGACAAGGGTCAGAGCAGTCACAGTGCTTTGGTTTGAAATGAATCTCTCAGAGACTGGGAGCTAAAAAATATGTACTTGTACAGAACCATTTGAAATTGAACTATTTGCATACACACACTTTTAAAATGCAGGTAATTCAACACTTCATGAAAATGTCATATATATTTGTAAAGACAAGGTTTACGTTGCAACATGTTCTGCTTCTACATATCACTTGTGCAGTGCTTGTCCATTAAAATTCAGTGCTGCCTGGGAAGATAAGAATCACTGTGCCAGTGCCAAGTAGTTAACCTGCACTTGTATTACTGAAATATCTGGTATTTCCATGTGTTTAGAAGTAAGCCAGCACACATAGCTGCAAGTAGGTCATACGTTGGGAAATCCACACCAAATTCAGGCAGGTTTCGAATTCTCCCACCAGAATATTTTACACGGGAAAAGATTATCGTCAAGGAAGCCTTGGAGTCAGCTATTGCTAAGCAATGAAAAGGAAGTTTAAGCTAAGTCTGTGGAACTCTTTGATTTAGGAAACTAAATTGTGACATAAAATATCCTTCTTTCACCTGTTAATTTATTCTGCAGTAGAATTTTCAATGATAGAAGCCTATTCTCCAAACAGACTGCAGGATCTTCACTGAAGTCTTTGAACTGCTGTTTATTAGTTTTATTGGGTCAAGAAAAAAAATAATAATAGCAGTCTTAATGATCCTAAGGTGTAAATAACAATCTATAAAAATACAGCAAAGAAATCCCTTATACAAATTGATTTTCTTTCTATTTTTCTTTGCAATGGTCTCAGGTTAGAGGGAGGGGAACACCTCTCTGTTTCCAGTTTTGTTCAAAACTAATAAATCCCTTTGGTCTTTTATTTCTGGTCCACCTCTGACCATACTTGTCCATTATCTCATCTCTGCTTTGTGTGAGATTTTGTTTTTTCCTTAAACATTTTCCAAAGAATGGATCAGCAGTCACAGCTGCAAAAGAGACAAAGGAAGTTGCTCATGATGGAGGGCTGGGTTACATACATGTAAATCCAGAAAGTATTAATCCATGTAGTCAATGATATATTATATAAAAAATAATAGAAATAGGCAATAGAAAACAAACAAGAAAAAAAATAGACTGTGTTAAATACAAATTCGTGTTTTAACAGAAGTGGCAGACATAGCCCACTCACTAACACTTTCCACATTTCTGTCATTCTCTTGTGAGTTTATCACTCACTAACACTTTCCACCTTTCTGTCATTGATCTTATAAACAAATGAGAAAATAATGTGCATTATTACACACTGCTAACAGTGTAAATTTTCTACTTTTATCCAATGCCTTACAGGTTTCTCCCCAGTTCTTTAATTTCTGTTGATAACTCTGTTTTAGAGTGGGCTTAAATGATTCCATGGGTTAAAAATTATTTTTGAATGTTCTCTGAGAAGATAAATAAAGTTATATTTTCTTGAGAGATGAGTAAAAGAGATGACAATTAATTGAATGTAAATATATGTAACCTAATGTGAAGCACTGTAGTTCCAGGAGACCACTTTTCCCATTGACTAGAATTTGCTACATGTTTTTTTTCAGTGCAGTGGCATTCTCTGATCAGTTGCAGATGATAAATTCACAAATTGGAAAAAAAAAAAAAAGCATCTTTGTATTTTAAGAATGATATCATCCAAATCATTGCAAGTATGTCTGATGATGGCAGTTCTAAGGTCACCCTAGGGTAGTCTTTGTACTTATAAATGCTTTTCTGTTATAATCAAGGGTGATTATTATGCATCATTTTATATATAGAAAAATGTATATGTATGTCCATCATCTCTACCACTCTTTTGAGATTCTGCTTATTTTATATGACCTAAAAGCAATTATCAGTATGAAATATGTGTTGTGGTTTGTAGCTTGTTCAGGAGCTTCTCATATACTGATGTTTACATTTAACAAACAAACAAACCAACAAACAAAAAAGTTTGGCAAATAAATAAGATTCTCTATTGGTGTATTTGTTCGGATCTGAACATTTTTCACTTTCCCTGGATACTTTATATGTCCACTTTTACTTGTTATTTGCCAACACTTCATAAGTAAACATTTTGAGGAAGGGTAAAAAGAAATAGAAATAGCTTATGAAACAAAACTGCATTTATTTCATAGACATCCTCTAGATTGTCCACTGGATCAAGTTTACCAGACAAGGCCTCTAGTTGGAGTGCCAGAAAGTCAATGTGTTTGGCTTTGGATCATTTTTTGTCCAGTGAAGAAGATATATATATAGAAAATATATATTTTTTTTTCTTCTAAATTGTTCATGACTTACACAGAGGCTTTTTGGGGTGTGATGAGGTATGTTTTATTGGGATGTGATGAGGCAGTTCAGTTTAGCAGTGATCCAAAATATCCTAATTTGTTATCGTAAAGAAAAAAAAATATATATAGGTATTTAAAGCATTACAAGAAAAAAATAAATTATACAAGTGCGTGCATATGCAATTAAAACAGCAAATAAACAAGCATCCTCCCTGTGAAAATTTCTAAATTTCTCCTTTTCTTCTGTACTGGAGAGCTGTTTTAACTGGAGGAATCAAGCCTAGCAAGCAGAAAAAAAAAAAAAAGAGTGAAAGAGAACTTGCCCATACCAAGACTGTAAAAGGCCTTACTACCTTAGGGCATTAATTACTGTTTTAAGAGATGGTCTTTGCAGAGGAGGTGCAGCAGTAGCAAGAATTATTATTGGCAATTTCTTCATAATCAAAAGTTTCTACACCAGCTTAACCACAAGGGGGTTACCCTTATAAACTAAATTCATCTGAAAGGAACAGTAAGCACCCCAGAAAATCTGCTTTAAAAAGATGAGAGGGAGAAGCGCAGCTTTGCCTGAACTCAGACAAATCCTCATCTCCCTGAGCAGAAGATTTCTCCTTTCTCCAAAATAACAGACTTGTTTCAAAAAATAAAAATAAGCAAAGCACAAGAAGCATTCAATCAGAAGTACCTGTGGCTGATGGAACTTGACCCTAACACAAATCCATCTGCTCCTCACTTGCCCCTGAAGGTCAGAGTTGAGGTGGGGGGCAGTGTTTGCTCTTGCTGTCTAGCCTTTACCTGGTCTGTGGATAAATATATTCTCCAGAGCTGTCAATCAGGAATTTCTCATGCACCCTGAATTCACTCAAAAACAGTCCAGCAGTACTGAAGCACACAGGAGAAATGATGCTTTTGTTCAGCTGTGCTACTTTCAGATGTACCTCTAAGTGCATAAAGGAGAGTGCATATTAATCATGAGAGATAATAGATGATTAATGCTTAATCATTTGATTGCCCAGTTTTCTCTATAGAGTAATAGACAGTATTAACTGTGAAGTTTACAGTGATCTTGTGTTTTTTTGTTGTTTGTTTGTTTGTTTGTTTTCAGTAAAATGGTGGTGGCGTTATCAGCTCATGCCCAGAGAGAATGAAAACCTATGGCTTGGTATTTCCCAGAGTGTCCTTTCCACAAGCAAGAGTTGCTCTGTGCTGTAGAAGCCTGTTGATCTGAATTCCCTTGTTTTTTACTTCCTGTTTGCACACTAATGGAAGCAAAATATCCCAGTGGGTGTTTGAACAGCTTGAGCATTGTTGACCTGGGAACTATTTTTCAGTGATCTAAGGATTAACTAGGGGTTTAAATATTTTTGTAATTTCAGATTCAACATCCCTTGTAGACCTCCAAGGCTTTGTTTGCATCAGTTACACTTGTTATATACTCAGCTTCTGAAGGGGCTGTTGGATTTTTTTTTTCCAGATTGCTGGTGATAAA
Source organism: Anser cygnoides (assembly GCF_040182565.1). NCBI lineage: Eukaryota > Metazoa > Chordata > Aves > Anseriformes > Anatidae > Anser > Anser cygnoides. The sequence continues at coordinate 2,925,778 of NC_089912.1, read as the reverse complement.
AATTAAAGGAGAAGGGGCAACTAATGTTTTGAACTATACAGTAACATAAGGCAGCCCACGCTTAAGTATTTACTCCACAATATCTGATAATAGTTCTACTGTGAACATTACACCAAATAGTGGTAATTCAAACATTTTTGAATGATCAAACTTGCATCTATTTCTATAGCATATAGTAGAGTAGAACATGTTCTAATTTTCTCATGAACTTACACAAAGATTTTAGTAAACTTAAAAAAGTGGCAGGAAGAACTAGTATTACTAAATTATGATTTACCATACAGTGGCAAGAGTGATAAATGCCATAAATTCAGACTTTTCCTATACAAGAATGGGTGCCAGTTAGCCACTGAAAAAGAAAGGTAAATTATTAAGCCGTATGCTATTTAAAATGTTAAATCAAAATATGTTTTAATCCTTCTGGGAGTTCAGAAATTCCATTTTTTTTAATATATATATATATTATTTTTTTTTGGGGGGGGGGGGGAAGAGGAGGGTTTCTCTCCTTTTTGTCTGACATGTAAGCATTTTGTTCAGACAAGGCTACGTGTTTTTTTTTTGCTTTTCCTTCAGCCAGGTCCCACAGGGTTGACTCTGCCGAGACCAGGAAGTACTGGGGCAGTACAAAAACCTTCTGTTTTCCAGTTCAGTTTTCACTCTCATGCTTCCCTATGTATTATCTGTGTGTAATACTTCAAAAAGTTGGCTATTCATATAGTATTCATTACTTTTCCTGTAAAGGCAAATGGAAAAAGTGTAGCCAGCTAGCCTGCTTCTGTTTGACTGGCATCTGATGCCACAGGTGAACAAGAAAGACAGAAAGTTATTCTTTAGGATTAGACATAGCATTGAAGCTCTGAGATGGAAAACTCGTCAGAGAGATGAAAAGCATATTTGCAATTTTCTTGGCCTTCTGTGGCAAACCTGGCTAAAGATCTTGTCACTCCTTTGCCTTTCCTTCTCATCCCTCTGCCACACGGGGAGGTAGAGAAGACCCAATACTATAAATCACACTATTCACATGTAAAAGCAAAATGGATGTCTTTGGAGGGGGCCATTAATCTGGTGCCATTCCAGTTACATTACTCAGAGAGCAGCCATGCACAGCTGTGTCAGCACAGGCCAGAGGCTGATGTATGGAAGGGAATGAAGGGTGTAGGCTGGAAGTTTCTAGGTTTGTGTTTACTGCTAAAGACCCTGTGTGGTTTTTGATCACAGGAAGCAGCTCCAGCATAGTCATGGTGGGCACAGTTCCTCTAGCTGTGTACGTGAGGAATCAGGGAAGAAAGAGGAGCTCAAGGCAAACAAGAGGTGGTGAAAGGATGAGAGAAAGAGCTGGCAAATCATGATTCTGCCGGGATTTTCTCACATGATCTTTGGGAAATCTCTTGAACTCTTCATAATTAGCATTCACATCTGTGAAATAGCGTAACGGGATTGGGAGGGGGGAAAGAGGAGGATGCTACCTTTATTCAATTTATCTATTTAAGGGGGAGTGGAGCTGGTACTGCTTAGTGGTGACTGTGACTGGGTGCTATTCATAAAAGTAAAAATAAGAAATTAAAAAAAAAAAAAAAGTGATGAAAATTTAGAAATAGGCCAAAGTTACTACTGGTAAACGATTAACACAAAACTCTAAAGGCTTGACACCCTAACAGTAGATCAGCATGTGCACACCATCTGTGTATCAAAAGTTCTCACCTCAGAAATTTAGTTACAAGTTAGTTACAATCTCTAAATGGGGAGAGAGACCAGTTCTTCCTATTAGTTTTTGAAAATGCTTGAGAGTTCTTGGAGGCAAGGGTAGCTCAGATTAATGATGGACAAAAGTAGACTACTTTGAAATCATTTGAACATTGCTGGCTTAATGTCCAGACCTACGCACTCTGTCTTTGGTGTATTTTTAATCAACATAATGTTGACAATGAGGTATCAATTCCTGCTTTGTATTTCTCTTAAGAGTAAAAAACAAGAAACACAATTAAAAAAAAAAAAAAACTATAAAAAAGCAAGCAGTGGGTAAATAATGAAAAATAGGTTAAGCCTGTGGCAAAAATAGGATCAGACAAAAATGAGACAGAAATATTCTAATGAAAATGTAGATACCATACATATGCATGCCACCTAGTTGTGCCAGTTTAGATTTGGTGTGTTGTTTCTTCTAGTCTTTATAGATATTATGGATTTCCTTTAAGCCAGAAAAAAAATATATTAATAATAATAAAAAAAACCTTTCAACTAAATCTCTCTTAAGTAACAAATAGACAAAACATTAGTTTTAACTAGAAGAAAAAAAAGAACCACGAACAGGCAAAGACAAAAAAAAATAGTGCAGATGTTCTAAAAAACATAATTGTTGTAATTTGGGAAAGGAGGACTAGAATTTAAATCTATATACTACTTTATTGTATGAAACAAATTTCAGAATGTGAGCTGCATAGATATTGCTTTATTTATTTCATGGACCATATTGAAGGGAGCGTCACTCATTGAGTCTAGCTGTTCCTTACAAGTCACAGAACTTGAGGTTTCATCACCAAGTTATGTGTTTTTCATTATCTAGGTAGGTAATCAGGGTACTGAGACTGGACATTAGTGCACATGCTAACCTACACTTATATACAATTCTTATGCTTTAAAATTTGCCACTTACATGTGTTTTCTGATCCTGATTTCAAGTCTTGGATTACATCATGCATTAAAGCTCTAATATTATGAAAGCTATACCTCCGCAACTTCTGGGTCTCTTTCCTTCTTTTTTTTTTTTCTTTCTTTTTTTTTTCCTGTTAATATTTAATGAAAGAGATGCTTACTTTATGTAGATTATTGACTTTTTACACAGCAGGAATGTAATTTGCCCTTCTGCTTGAATATCTGAAACCCAGCCCATGTGAATCAGCTGTTAGTTTTTTAACTGATCAATAATGTCCATATTTAATATTTGTGAATTTTCCTAAAAGTCCTCTATCTTCGGTTCATATTATTAGAGGAAAGGCACAGCCTCTGTGTAATAAGTAAATAAATGAACTAACTAAATAAAAACCCTTTGGCTAAGTCAAACTTGCAATTTTAAAGTGTTGCAAATGCAGCGTGTCTTCTGTAAGTGGCATTATGCAACTTTTGGTTTTCTGCAGCTTCTGTTTTTTGAAATAATAGTTCAACAAGTAGTTTAGAGTACTTCAGAAAGTTTTAACAAATACAGATTGTCTCACGTATTATTTAAAATAATTCAGGCTCTAACTTTTTTTTTTTTAAATCCATAGGTTAATAATCTTCTAAATAAAACATTAGAAGCATGTGATAATTGGCATTTTACCTTGACATGTCAAGGTCATAACTAATTCCCCAAATAAAATTATGAGGTCAGTTTCTTATGTCTAAAGAGAGTACCACTGCTCTCTGGAGTAATACTACATATAAGGATTTGTCTTTTCAAATCTCGACTTATGAGATTCCAGGTTCTTTCTGATTTCTCCTCACTTTTGTTTTCTTTGAGCATGAGCCTAGGAACTCTTACACAAGCGTTGAGGTAAGTAATTGTTACCTCTTGCAAACAAGGCTTACTACATTTAAAACAGAATCAGATACGATTAATTCTGCACTAAATATTCACAAACCTCAGATCTCTAAGTATGTCAAATCTGATCACAAAACACATTATCTTTAGAATAATATCTCATCAGTAGATTTATTTTTTGTTGGCTATAAGAGTTGTGTAGATTTCCAAGAGTTCACATATTTCAAGGTTAACTTGTGGTCACACTGTTTCTTTTTAGGTGAATAAGATGTAGTATATATAACTCAATCTGTTTGGAAAAAAAAAAAAAAAAAGTGAGATTGCTGCTCCTTTATTTTTTTCCTGCCTTTTTTTTTTTTTTATCAACACAATTGTTTCTGCTCATTGGTGTCTCCCTCCCACTCTTTTAGCAGCTGCTTTACTGTGACAACTTACCTCCAGCAAAGTGGGAAGATGAGCAGCTGCTTGCAGAACCAAAGCCAATCTTCTGCCTGGGATCAGTTGGCAAGAGTTTCTGTGAAAGAAGCGAGGATGCAGTAAATGATATGTGCTGAATTAATTGTACCTACTACCGTTCTGTCTCCAAAACTTGCCGGGAAATGTATCTATCCATTTGTGCAACAGCAACAACAAAAAATGATTCCCTAATCATCTTTGAAGGTTAAAAAGACTTAATAAATCAGATCTGTCTATTCACAGGAACTATAGCAGATCTGATGAGTTTTTTAAAAAAAATCAAATTGCATTTATTTCTTTTCAAATTGCTTTCAATCAATTTTTTTCAGTGAGGATGTAAGTCTGTGTGCGATTTCTTGGTGTGAAGGAAGTACTTTATTTACTTATATATTGTTATGGTGTTTTGGAGGTTGAGTCATCTGGTAATTCACTCTATTTACTCAGCTGCATAAATAATATTGCAAATACTGACAAAGGACTAAGCTGTCATCCTATAACATTTGTTCCTTTAGACTACGAGGCATGGCGAGGTTGATTCAAGTACCTTACTTTCTATGACTCTAATGGTTTGTATTGCTTCCACCCACAAAGTAGGAATGTAAAGATCCTCTTCCATGATACTCTTGCATTTGGTCTGAACTTAAATACTGTGTGTTTGACAAAAAAAAAATATATATATATATATATATAGTATGCACTATTGTATGAAGGGTTACTATGAAGGATCAAGGCTTTAGATGGGACTTAGATACACACAAAGTTCAATGTCTTCTTTTTGAAAATAACATTGAACTTCCTAGAATAACACTTAAAGGGAGTATGGGGGAAGATAAGGGTCACCTGGGGAAAGGTGGTCAAATTGAGAATCATGGAAGAGATTTTCTAGCAGACGAAAGGAACACCTATTTGCTTTGTGAGGAATGATAATAAGAATGATATCTATCCAGACACAGACATTGTTTTACTGTTATTGTTGCCCTTTCTCATTCAGAAGTTTGGTATCTGATTAACATATGAAAATGTCATATGTTATGTACTCCTGAGGTACGAGGTTTTGCATTTGATGGTTCAGGAGATTCTTCTTGATAGTGTTTTCCTCATTTTATCTCCCATTTCCATCCAAAGTGTTGGGATGTATCAGTAGAAGAAAATTATGTCATCAGAGTAAGGACAGATAAGTAGAATGTGAATATTTGACACTTTTAATATGACTAGAAAATCAACGATTCTAAACCTGAGAGCACAGAAACTGTGAAGAAATACTTATTTGATTTCTTCTAGCTTAATGTAGATTGAATTCTTTACCAGCCCAAGTCCTGGGGCCATCCCTGTCTTACTGTTATGGGATTTTTTGATTCTTACTACTGCATGATAGATAAAATGTCTTTTTTCCCTATGATCTTAACCTGCAGAAGCAGGGTGTTTAAGCTTCCATCACACCTATTGTATGAAAGAGCAGGGCAGTAATTTATCCTCAAAGATTTGGTGAGAGATTAAGCAGTGGAGAGCTATTAGATCACCAACACAAAATCTTGAGTTAGATAGAAATAAATGTGAAGAGCCTGGAGCTTGTTACTGCAAGACAAGGAGTAAATCATGTGGAGAAAGTGTTTTGTTTGCTTGTTTGTTTGTCCATCCTGTCATGTCCCGTGTCCCCCCCCACCCAAATCCCAAAAAACATAGGAGGTGTGAAATGCATTTGCATCATTGGCATTCCAGGGTTGTATTCTGTCACCTCAGGAAGTCAGAAAGTGTTTTGCCAACTGTTGGAGGAAACTTCTATCTATCCCTCTAACTTGTGCTTGGTAACAGGATAAGGGGCTGGTCTGGAGGCCAGGCAGAGCAGCTGCTACAGCAGCAGCTGGCGGCAGTCAGGATGGGTAATTTACATGTTCAACCATTCAAAATCAGCTGAAAATTATGTAGCTGAATTCAGATGGTCAAATAATGTTAGTGTTTGCATTGCTCAGCATTTTCTTTTCATTCCTTTCCTTACCATCTAGCTGCAAAATATCCTGTGGGTTAGAGGATGGCACATGGAAAACTGGGTTTCAAAAACAACAAAAAGGGCTGTCTTTTTAATGCCGTACTATATGTCATTTTTCACTATGGGATTTGAAATTATTTTTCAAGGGGGGTTGTATTCTAGCATTCCTTCAATGATTCTGGCAGAGATGCATGGACAAGACAAATATCTCAAGACAGAATTGTTTTGTAATTCTAAAGTTTTAGAAAAAAAGAAGGAAATTTGGAATTCATTTAATCACACTGGCAATTTCCTCAAAATTATATTTTTTGTTTCATTGTCAATCATACTGTTATCTTTGTATCTGCATGTGATATAATCCTTTCAAAAGAAACGTAATGTAGAAGTGCCACGTTGTTTTTAAGTCTTCCTGACTATGTTGGCCTTGAGACTGGGTAGGCATGCCACTTTCCACTGTGTGACCACTATTCTTGACATTCTTGGCTATTCTTGACAGTGGAACGAGTTGTCACCGAATGTTAATGCCTCTCATGTTCTCTTCATTATACATACTCCTTTTCATGACAAAGAGTGTAAAAGGATCAGAATATGGTGCAAAATTAATATGTTCTCCTGACAATCTGGAAACAGTATTCCATGATCTTACACTGAAGGCACAGCTGGGGACTTTGACAACTGCAAGTGCACAGCTGCTTCTTCTACAAAGTTCAAAAGATTTTCCACGTAATTTTGTTTGTATGTAAGCATGCGTATGTATGAGAGTATGTGAGAGTGTGTATGAGCAGCCTGCACAAATTAACCAGGATAATATTGTAAGCCTAAACTACGTTTGATTTTAAACCAAAACTAGATTTCTCTTCTAGGATTTCTCTTCTAGGTTTTCAAGGTTTTGGCTTGTAAAAACTTGTGCATATCTGAGAGAAGAGGTAAGATCAAACAATATATAGATAAATAGATAATTTCTGAAATTTGCATTTAATATTCTATTGATTTATATTTTTATTATCAATATCTTCTTCCTCCACGGACACCTGATATTTATATTGTTAATATATTTTATATTGTTAATATCTTTTTATTTAGCTTTTAAGCTCCCAAGAACAGTCTTGATTTGATGGCTAACACATTAAACTATACCATCACTTTTGAGTCCTCAAATTCTAACAGTATTTCCCTGCACAAAAATGTATATGGGAGAAAGCCAAGAATAAAAGAAATTGTACAGTATTGTACTTACCCTTTGGAGATAAATAATCTGCCTTGCAGATACACTTCTGATTTGTAACTCTTGCCCTGGCATGTATCAGTGAATAAATTACCTAAAAAAAATTTACCAGAGTTATTGTGAAAAAATATTCTATCATTATGTTTGTGTTTCAGAAAATTCCTGGTCTTTATCCCTCTGGGAAAAAAAAAAAATCCATAGCAGTCCCAGGTTTTCATTTTCATGTCTGAGATCTGCTGGTAGAAGTTCTCTTGTGCTAGGCAGACATTTAAGGATCGATTGGGGGGGGGGGGGGGGGTTGTCTTTTTTCAGACCCTTACATCTCTTCTGTTGCAAATCAGCAAGTCTAGCTAATCTAGAACAGCTGAATGAATGCTTGCAGTCAGTTGTGCTTGGGATTTCCCCAGAAGAGCCTGCTGTATGCATTTTTAAGGGTGATTCTATGGAATTTATAGATAATGCCAACCCCCCCCAGAATACTTACTAGAAAAACAAACATATGTTCTGCATTTTAAGGAATGATCGTTTAGGGTGCTTGAGAAAATGTAGATGATCAAAGTCCTCAGAAGACTGCTGATATTGCCTGTTTTTTCTAGAGAAACTGAACAAGACAGAATTCTAGAATGTAAACTGTTGTTTTATAATTATGGAAAATTATCAGCTTGAGAGAAGAGCACATCTCAATGTGTATACAGTCAGCTAGGAAAATGAAATACAGCTTTAACAGGAGTAGATGGGAAACAACTGAAGAATTAAAATCCAGTTTTACAAGAAATGAAGTTATTCTGCTACTATAAAGGGCTGTGCTTTAATTTCTTTGTGTTACCTAGTGCTGTGACACGATGATGGCCTTAGAGTACTGGAAAAATAGCACATTCATAATGTCTGAGGGAAAAGAGTAGGTTGTGTTATGCTCGGGAGAATAGTGGAATGGTGTTCCTGCTTCCCAAATACTCAGAATCTTTTCCTCTAAAGAAAGAAAATGAGTCAGAAGAACTCATTCTGTATATATAGGGTAACATGAAAAAAGTGTATGGGGTGTATTAGGACTTTGCAGGAAATTTTCAAGGGAAAGTTTAGAAGAAAACATAAGGGAAAGTATTTCTAGTTTAGAACTATATTCAGCTTTTACACAAGAATTTTCTGGGCTATGTACAGTCAGTAGTAATCACACGCTCCTTTTTTTAAAAGATATTCAGCTGATCTGTTGCAGTGTGTTTGGGTGTCCTAGTTTATCCCTTCCTCCAGCAAAAGGTGAATTTGTTAAATAGTAAAGAAATAACACACATTTTGAAGTACCTCAGAGCCCAATGTAGACAACATAAAATGTTCTCTCTGTGGCTTGAAAGTACAAGGAGTAGATCAAAGGTGGTTTTTTTTGGCATAGAATTGAAGGGAAAGAGGATAGCTGGCTTAAAGTTTATAATCAATATAACAGCTGATTCAAAATGCCACAGTAGACTTCAGATGATGATACCTTCAGAAAATGAAAGCCAAGGAGAAAAATGGCAAGAAAAGATAAGGAACCATGACACAAAGTGATAGCTCTGAAGAGAGGAGTGTTACACAATGGCCTTATACAACTTGGAGAATAAAAAGTGAAGATGAGTTATAGTAATATAGCACATTACAAAATACATCTGCAGTGTATTTAGTAAATCAGAAAAACACAGGAAGATTATTTTAAGAGTTTAATAAAAAGAGATACTTTGATTTTGCAAACACTATTCTGAAGCTTTTCTAGCAGCACTTGGATTTATGGTTAGTGGCAGGCAGAGACAGAGGTGTGCATGTGTTTGGTTTTCTGTTATCCGTTTATTTATTTTTTTAACAGTCTAATCATTGCCTTGGACTTCCTGAGTGAATGTGTTACCACAGAAATGTAATATATATGTGCTCCTTATGGTTTCATGCATTATATGTGTGGGTTGTGGTTGTTGCTTGAGTTCCCATGATTATTTAGTGAGGAAGTTGTGTATAATTCCTGGCAGCAGGGTAGTTTATCCATTATGTTAAAGAACAGCTCATATTTCAAAATACTTTCTAAGATCATTTCAAAAATTAAAACCAAATGACAAGGTTATCAGCTCGTTACCAATTGCCCAGCAAATGTAAAAACACTAAAAATAGCCACAGGAAGCAATAATTTCAATGACAAATTATAGAACTGTTTACTTAACGTGCTAAGTAATATATTTTTGATCAAAGATAAACAGTTTTAAAAGTTAAATTTGTTTTGTTGCAGAGGAAAAAGGAAATTGCTGTTCCCTGCAGGCTGATGTACCTTGTAAAGCAGTCTGTCTTCAAACCAAGAATGAAAGAGAGCCAAAATAATAAAATAAATAAATAAATAATTTTTTATTATTTTTTTAAAATCTCTGAATTACATGACAAGGCCTTTAAGATGCTGCTAGTTGCTCTCTGTTGTTGAGGACCACAGTTGTCTGATATTGTGAATTGCATTGAACATTTTCCTTTTTTTTTTTTCTTTTTTTTAACATATTATGAAGCAATTTAGATTTATGCATGTTAGGTGGTTGCAGTTTAAACACACAATACCTCCCATTCACTGAAGCTTCATTTCAATTAAAGGTATGTCTTAAAATCTTCATCCAGTGTTGAACTTGTGCCTGAGCTCCTTTCTGAATGGCCACAGATAGATATTAGCAAGCGTAAAGAATAAATCTGTCTTCACTGAAGTCTTTGTTATTTTTTTTCCTAGAAATTCCAGTTCCAGCTGAATTTGAAACTCCAGAAACAAGCTAGCAGTTATGTTTCACTAGAGACAGAAAGATAATTGCCATTCCCGTTTTAATACTGGGGGAAGATTTGGTTGTGCTATTTGGATGCATGGCACAGATCTTGCAGAACGGGGAGAGGACAGACAAAGGTGGCTTTGTTCCTTCTTTGGTCTCAACCTTCTTATTTCTTGGGTTTTCTGAAGAACAAACCCATTATACAAAATTTGTGTACCCCATATATATGAAGGTCCTATCATAATAACCTTCCCTTATCCACTCAACCCATTCTGTGGAAATAAACTTTAAAGGATGTGTATTGGAAGCATTTTTATAGATGTTTTTCACTCCAGCTGTGTTGAGTGGCGGTGCTTTGTCACATGGGAAGGACTCTTAGGGCTTCTTTCTAGTTTTCTCCTTTTGAAACACAACATTTAAAGAACTTTTACTTTCCCAAACTACAAACCTGGTGAATGAAAAATATTCTTATATAACGACTATTGACTATCAAAATATAGCCTAGGGAATTCAAGATTTTTGAAAGCACATGACAGGCTATATATGTGCATTATAGCTATAGTGAATGCCCAGACTAAAAAAATGAGAAGGTTCTGTAAAACAAAATTAATCCTTGTGAGGCACTGGTTTCTTCAACAGCCCAAGGAAAAGTTGGATTTTTAGTTTAGGCTGAGATCATACATTATAGCAGCAAAGAAGAAAAGTATTCTGTTTTCTTAATTTTGAAAACGATGTCATTATGCCTTGGGAAGTATTACAGTATTTTAGTAATCAACCGCAATGCTCATTAGTCTGCCTATTATATCTGAAGCACTTGTATTTGTTGAACTACCAGCAGCTGAGATAAAAGAAATTTGAAAGTGAAATCATTACAAATTTGAGTCAGTGCCTTTTTCAAACCAGAAGCTTGCGATATTACCCTTAATGAGCTGATGCCCCAAACTCTGAAAGTGGATTCATATTTTCTAACCTCTTTTGAACTTCTTATTAGAAATTACTTTATAATCTGAATTTATGAAGAGATAGTATTTTCTGTTTTCTGACTTATTTCTTCTAAAAAAAAAGTGTGTGTGTGTGTGAAGGTTGCTACCTAGTTCATGAATCAAACTTCACTTCTCAAAGTAGAATACAGATCTTTTCACAGAGGAGAAAGTAAGCTGAGGTATATTTAAATTGATACGAACAGACCCATAGTTTTATGGACAAATAAATTTAAATTAAAATCTGTTGATCGTAAGTGTCATAAGTGTATGCATCCTCAAATTGCTGAACTTTGAAATGAACTAGGAAGTTGTTTATTTCAAAACAGCAATTGAAAATGAAAAGTTGGATGCCTGCATATCATATAAACTAACCCTGGAAAGAGTGTAGATGAAAGACCTCTTAAGGCAAAGCAGTTCATATGCATGCAGCAGATTTAAGGTATTGAGCCTAGATAAGTCAAGGCCAAAAGTGGAAGGAATTCACATAGAAATTGATTATATTTACATAGTTTCAAGTTTTCTTCCAAATAAATTGAGCAAGACATTTTAGAAAGGAGATTGTTATTGGTTTAATTATGAATTAATAGATTTATTTATTTATTTATTTATTTTTATTATGAACCAATTGATTCCATATGTGTATGTAATGAACAGAAATATGTGTCAGGCAAATGATTTCGTTTTAGAATCAGAATAGGAGGAAAGCATCACTCTTAATTAGGGTATTCAAAAGTGATATGTAGTGCTGTAGGAAAAGTACCAGATCACAAGAAATGAAAACATTTATGTTTTAATAGTTTCCTTTTGGTGACCTTAACTATGCTAACTTGTATTTGATGAAGTATGACAGGTACTGTCAAGTTAAATGGTCAACATACTCATAATTTAAAGAATAACATTTTTCCAGCAAAGATCTTGGATGTGTTCAAGAAATAAACTTCTTCATGTAAGCCTTATAGCTTTTGTGTAAGTATTACCTATTAGTCCTTAAGTAAGGAATTGTACTGGACTAAGGGCTAGGTTGAAATAGGGATAATTCCAGCATAAGTATTTTTCAGCTTGTTCTGAACAGATATTTCTATGTGTATAAATACTTCAGAATGTAAGTCTGTATTTTTTAATTACTGTGTTATTTATTTCTGGGAAAAAAAAAAAAAAAGGTGGTACCTAATCCTTGCAGCAGACTGTCTTTTTATCCTGGGTAGAAACCTGAACAGCAGAAAGACACACAAATAGTAGTTGACAGATGTCATTTTACAAAAATACATACTTTATCACCACAGTACTGAAACAATCACATTTCATTCATAGGTTCAATAGAAAGTAGACAAGACTCTGGAAGGCCTATGTTGTTGGGAATCATCTGTTTAGGGCTATTAATCTGACATTCTCAATGAAAAGGATTTATTTTTCTTTTTAATGAGGAAAATTCTGTCTGTTCTTTGTAAACACAAAATACCCACCTCAAAAATATATATATATAATCCAAAACAAAAAACAAAGTTTGTCTTTGGAGATGAGTGAGATATGGAAGGTCTGTGCTAGCATAAGACTGTGTAATGCATGTCATTTATAGACATGAGTCCATACAAGTGGACTTCTTCTTATCAAGCTTTAGCTAAAAGCAAGGCATTTAGTTGATGATCTCAGTTCCTGAGTGAAAAGTGGAGAAAAGTCAGGCCTCAAAGACCTAAAGAACTTACCCCACATGCCTACAGGTGCCCATATCTTCATTAGCTGTGAAGCTGTAACAAGGAATTTAGATTAAATACAGGCAAAATGAATCCTATTGCAGGTCAGACTCATTTGTTTGGATTACTGATGAAATTACACTTTTCACTTTTTATTTACTTCTGTATTTAGAAGATGTGGCACACTTTCCTAAAAATATTTTGCTTGTTAGGATAGAATGAATGATTCAACTTTAAAATTTGGCAGACTACAATCAAAATTTTTATTTTGACATGTATGTCCACATTGACAGACTCAGGTAGTCGCTCAAAGCCTCCTCAAATTTAGATAACAACATTTGACAGAAATCTCAGTAACATCACAAACAGACTTTTCATAAGTTTAGAAAAAGGGTTTCCTGTTTATATATTTATATATTGTAGGAAGAGGTGTTTGGTTTTTTTTGTTTGTTTTTTTTTTGTTTTGGTGGTGACACCTGTCTGTTTTTGTCAAGGCAAATCAAGAATGAAGCGTAAAGATTTAAAAACTTACAGTCTGCTTTCCCATCTTCCTACAAAATCCACTTAACAAACCACACATGTGAAATTAAATAATATCTTCCCATGACTGATATAACCCAAAGCCTGATCGTTTCTTATCTACATTGACATCTGTAATGTTTGTACGAATATGATAAATACTGTACTGTGGTGTTTAACATGCTGCCTATATTTCCTGTTCTAAATAGAGTTACTAAAGTATCCCCACTGGTAATTTTCAGTAAGTTCTGTCTTCTCAATAATGTGTACCATATAATAACAAATGTTTTTACTAATGAAAAAATTATCCAAGCTCTGTTCCCATCTAACTGCAACATTGGATTAATTAAATTTGCTTATTGTTTCTCTCACATGGCAGTTCCTGTTATGTTTTAAGACAATCTTTGGCCAACATTGCTTATGTAGTTTAATGTTTATATCCAGTTGTAACCCAAGTGTTTTCTGGATGGAAAATATTTTTTTTTTATTTCATTTAAGTGGCTTTGATTTTATTAAACTTGTTCTTTCTGAAGGAATCCAGAATTCCAGATGTTCTTCAGTTATTGCACTCACTTTTCTGCTGCTGTCTTTGTCATGGATTTTTCTCCAAAGTGTGATACCTGCTAGGAAGATCATATGAGAGGAGGGATACTTTTGCAATGCCTTTTTTTTTTTTTTTCTTTAACTCTGCTCCTAAATGAGAACCAAAGATGAAATGGTTCATGGCTTCCTTCTATTTGAAGGTTTGCAATAAACTATAAAAACAGGAACATTTACTACCACAGCATTAGAGCCTGACTTTTTTTTTATTTTTTTTTTCCCATAGTATCTTGTGTGAGGAAATGTAGCCAGATACTAATAGTAGGCTTTTCTAACCAATAATTGGTGTTGGTAATAAGGGCTGAGCTGATAGCCAGCTGTGCTACAGCCCTCAGTCCTGCAGTGAGGAAAGGGTAAGGAGTCTGCAAATGATTACCAACTTCAAGTATTTCTGGCAGTCATGGTTTCATTAAAAAAAAATTAGTAAAATACCTTTTTACTTTTAGAAATATTTCCAATGTTTGAAAAAGCGGATCTATATGAAAAGTTTAGAAGAGAACTGCTGAGAACTGCACAAATCAAGGGTATTGCCCAGTTGGGCTGCCAGCCTACATTGTAGACTTCATCTTTAGTAAAAACTCTTCTCCACCCAATTAAAGAAAAAAAGGTTGAGAAGCCTGCAGGCCTTTCCAGTATGTTTGGTGTGACTTTCAACCCCCCATTTTACCCTCGTTATATGGCTCTCCTTTATACCACACTCTCTGACATGTTGGTGGCGCCTAGTAGTGCTGTTGTGGGTCAGACTGGGTTAGCACTTTTGCTACAGACTTTACTCCCTGGTGATATGTAAGTCAGCCATAGAACTTAATCACAAATTACATGCATAAATTAATTACATGCATATGTTACATACAGACCATTTTCCACCTTTTTCCCACCTTTTTCTGTAATTATCTTCCAGGTATGGCACAACTGGAAGTTGGGATGGTTGGACCATCTTGGAGATCTTTTCCAACCCTAATGATTCTATGATTCATTCTTTCTCAATAATCATGGGACTCTCGATTTTCACATCAGTATTGGTGAATAAGCAAAACATAAGGAGGTCTACCCATGTAGTCTACTCATGTACAGTCATTAACTAGAAGACATTTAGTTTTCCTGTCACTGACTTTTTCAAGAAATTACACTTTCTCCTTTTGGATAGAGCAACTAAGACAAGTGGAATTTTGGGAAGTTCTCTCAGATCCTTGAAGACAAGCCACTGGTTTGAAGTATACTTTGTATTTATTTATTAGGAAATGTTTCTGATAAGCTATTACTGTGTGTACGGGAAATAATGTTTTTTTTCTTCCTGACTGTTCGTTCATTAGACAATGAGAGAAGCTATTACACTCTATTAGGAAAACAGATGACATTTTATATCTGTCTAGATTAAATGTCTACTTAACCTGCTATTTGTTGTTGAGTAGGGGACCTTAAGTACAGACTACCCCAAGGGTGCTTTCTGCAATACAAATCTAGTCCTCTCTTTTGTGGCTATGGAGGTATCTTGGACACTAAAAACTGGTGCAAGTCAATAGTGGAATAAAAAGCTGAATGTGATGTTATTGTCCTTCAAATCCTATGGATTTTAGGAGAGAGGAAGGACCAGGGAATGCACAGGTCATGGCTGAAATGAAATCTGAAATTCATCTGCCTTCCAAAACAAAGATAGATGAGTACAGAGTCCAATGGTATTTCAGCCTTTCAGTTAAAGCATTGTGGTTTTTGTTGTTGTTGTTTGTTTGTTGTAGTTGTTAATTTGTTTATTTTGTTTGTTTGGTTTGGTTGTTTGTTTGGTTGGTTTTTTTTACACCAATCTCTTGATTTGTTTTCCTAGAGCCTCTTTCCCAGTTCTAGGTTTACAATCTGGCCAGCCATGCAGTGATAGATTTCCTTTAAACAGCAGTTTTCAAGATGTAGTCAAAATGATTTTTGAGAAAATCCCTTTATTACTGGAGGGTAAGAGTAACCACCATATTTGGATTGGCTAAAGAGTTTTGTTGTTGTTGTTGTTTTTTGTTTGTTTGTTTGTTTTTCTAGAACAAAGAGAGAAAGAGTTTACACATGCAGTATATATATATGCATATCTATATCTATATAT
The DNA here is from genome assembly GCF_040182565.1 of Anser cygnoides. Lineage (NCBI taxonomy): Eukaryota > Metazoa > Chordata > Aves > Anseriformes > Anatidae > Anser > Anser cygnoides. The sequence continues at coordinate 2,909,958 of NC_089912.1, read as the reverse complement.
AAAAATACTGGGGAATAAAGGATAATTGAACAACTGATTTTTTCTAGAGATAGAGAAACTCCCTTGATGGAGAATCAGATATTAAACTGGTTCCACTACTTAGCTTAAAAGCCTGGAAACATTAAAAATAAGAATGTGAAAATAATGAAAACATTGAAAATTTATAAGAGGAGTCTGCTAACATTATTTATAGCATGTACTTTGATAAAAATTTCTCCGAGCCACATCTTCAACCTGAAAGAGCATTGCAGAGAAAGGCTACACCTGGGAAAAGAATGATAGAAACATTATTTTAAAGGGCGTTTACATAAACTTTGATGTTACTGGCAACAGAAGTAATGAACAGCAGCTCACAAACGCAGCAATGAACTAAAATTAGAATGAGAAATTACAGTAAGACCAAAGCATCCAAAACCTAAATCTATAAAGTACTTTTTACAATGTATAAAAATAATAATTTTATTAGATATTATTAAAGTGGGACAATATTTTTATTTGGAATAAAGCTTTATTGATTTATTTTTTCCCTAAAAGCTACAGCCCCTACACATGATATATTTCAGGAAAAAAAAAATGGAAAAGGAAAGCTTGCACTGTTCTCTCTAGATCTGTAAGTGAGGAAAAGAGTAAAAAAAATTACACTAAATAGATACCAAAATGAGGGTGTAAACACATCATATATTGTACCCATTTTGTATGCTTTTTGTTTTTGTTTTAGAAATTTTGAATATTTGAAAATAATTCTTTTCACAATTAACAAATTAGCAGTTTATCTGGATGGAAAAAAACATCTTCAAGTTCCTGGGTTACAAAGTGAATTGTTCTGCAGCTGCAAAATCAAGTGCCTTAGCTGAGTTAATGCTTTTCATTTCTTTTGCATGTGTCAGCATTAATGGAAGCAGGCTTCTATAAAGCCTTGCATGTGAAGATGGTGCTGAGCAGACTAGATTCAGTTCTGTTGAATGCTTTTTGCATTTTTTTTTGGAATAACGTACAAAGGGAGACTTCAAATCAGGCTGAACTTCAAGCAAAAGTTAATGCTATTCTCTTTTGGGTTCAACCACCCACTTTGCTTAAGGTCACTAGTTGAGGCTAATGCTGCACAGAGGGGCTGCAGCAAACTTGGCATCTCCTTGATTAGGCTCCCTGCTGATCTAATACACATACCAGCTCACTTGCCAAGTCAAATAACACATTTAGTGAATTGGAAATAAGATTTAAGTGAGCCAGCACAATGCGGCTTGCCCTCTCATCTTTTTACCGAATCCTTCTCTTTGTATGCTAGGCTGTGAAAACTGCTCTTGTTAGAGGACTTAATCTTCATTTTTTCCTGTAGATTATTTGGAAACAGGTCAATTGAATGTTGGAGCTGCTAACTCCTCCTTCCAAAGAAAGAAACTGCTTGTGGCATACTGATTGCATCATTTAAATGAAAGGCTGTTATTAAAAAGAAAATACTGTAGTATAAGGATCTCTTAAGGAAAAACATCTAGTATTAAATGCAACCCATTTTTAAATAATGTGTTTATTCCTTTGTCTTCAAGCTTTTTTCTTGAGAGTGCTTTGCATTAACGACTGGTGAGTAGTAATTGATGGGGTTGATCACATCAGTACATATATTCATCTCTTGTGGCTGTACTACAGTAGTTAATTCTTAAATACCGTAAAATACAATAGAGTGACATTTCTATAGGACATTCCTATAATGCCTTTCATAAAAGCAAAGTAAATCACATCACATGATGTTTGACTTTGAACTACTCTGTATTTTAATGAAGAAAAAAAAAAAAAAAACAACAAAAAAAAAACAGGACTAAAGTTAAGCCTTCACGGTTTGTTCCTAATTTGTTTTTATTGTTTTTAGAAAGAAAGGGGTCACCATATGTAGTATAATTTGAAATTTAGCATAGATTTCTCATAGACTTCTATGCCACTTATGCTGCAATACTCTGTAACTGTCCAATATCTCTCTGTTAGGTGTTCAGGGTTATGATGTGTATTGACTTTTTATGATCTTCTTATCTGTTCTAGTTATATAGATTTATGTGTATCTCTTCCTTGTCTATCTCCTGAAATAAGAGTTTGCTTTCTGAGCTGCTCTTGTTATTTTCCTTTCTCTCTCTCTTTTTTTTTTTTTGAGCAAATATGAAAGTACTACAATACAGAGTATAAAATGGAGAAAAATGACATTTATAACTTCTCAGAAAAGACAAGAGATTTTAAGTACTACATTAAAAAGTAAAAATTTATCTGTATGACCTACAGCAGCAAGTTTGTTTATTTATTTTTTTTTATTTATTTTTTTTTCCCAGAGCCATGACTGTTGCTGTTGACTTCTAATCAATTCACTTACTACACTTGAGGATTTTATGGTATTGGCAAAACATCTTGGCAGATTTTTTGTGACCATCAATGTACTTTGAGTTGAGATTTTAAAAGCCAAGAAGTTGTTGACTCTGTAGCAGAGGTTTGTTTGGAGTTCAAGCAAGCAGAATTTGTCTCATTCAAGTGAGGTAGCAGATCTGCTCTCAGATCCTCCTATGTTTTTGCAAAGTACTGGTAACGCAGAAGCCCTTCCTTGCCATTGTCCATGCAGAGGAGAAGGTGGTTACTGGTATGGGATCCACAGAGAATTGGAGCAGCAAATAAAACTATCTTCCTTATGGAAACTCAGCTCTAGATTAACTGACAAAAAGGAAAGGATAGGAAAAATAATAATTTCTCTGTTGCTTTCAGAATCACTCACGAACGAGAGTAACGTTTCCAAGACATTATTTTTCACATTTGTATTAGTCTGTCCAACCTGAACAAGAAAAGAGGCAAATTGTGTGTCTCAGGTCTCATACAAAATACTTTAGAAGTTTCTATTAAATATTGTAGTATTTTCCAAGATCAGACTTGGGGGGGGGGGGAGGGCGGGAAATAGTGTTTTGTGAGTAGCTAAACATTTAATTAGAAAGATCTGTCCTTCATTATTTGAGAACAGAGCTTGAAGTATATTTGAAAACAATCCTGCAGTCAAAGAGACATATCCTGTTTCCAGTAAGAAAATCTTCCAGCAGGAACTCAAGACATTTTGCATCTGAAAAAATGAGGATGCACCTGCTCAACAAAAGAGTGGTAGAAAGGGCAGCCAAATCCTTTGAAGACTGTATGTGCAAGAGCAGAACCTACTGAGGAAAAATAAGGTTTCCTTGCATTTATTCCTTCTGAAAAAATAGTTGTCCCAGTGTCCCAGGCACAGACACAAAAAGAAAAGATGATGTTATCTGGTCACAGGAGGGTCTGCCCTCTACAAATACATGTGCAGGTCTTAGGATCTCTGTAGTATTGTGTGTACAGTTTGGAAAACAGAAAAGGAAGGAGAAAGTGGTTTTCAGAAAGAAAGCTATTCTGGAGCTGTTTTCCAGATGTTTTTGTAATGCTGAGCAAGTCACTGTTAACTGTGGCTCCTCCAATGTCACTGAGTTTTCTCCTCTCCTAATGAGCACAGGTGGAAGCTGTGGATTGAATGCATATATTGTATCACCTTTCTGACTGCCTTTGTAGAAACATGGAAGTACTTTCAGGAAGCAATCATGGGTATTTGTGAACCATTCAAATATTGTAACGGTGGGTGGAATTTCCATCAGGGTCTTAATTCTGTATTCAGTCTGAGGTTAGCACAGCTTGCAGTAGACCAGGATCACCAGTTCCCCTGGTATAATGATTTCTGGAATGTCCTTAACTTTTAGGTATTTAAGTTTTTGTTTTACATCATTTCCTATATTTTGTAAAATGCAAGTGTGTAAAACAACTCCTGCATTCAGGTAGGTGAATGCTTCAAATTAGCTTTAGTAAATATATTAAAGGAAAAGGAATGTTAAAGTTCAAATTTTGCATTTTCCTTGCCTCTGTCTTGGCACATTTTCAACCCATAAGTCTAATCTTTCACTGGTTCAAGAATCCACATAAATCTGTGCTTCCCTCTTTTTTCTTTTGAAAGTTGTTAATATATTTTCGTACTCATCTATCTTGTTATATTACTCCATTATTTTACTTAATTGCACTGTTATGAAGCCCAGTGTCATTAACATTTAACCCTTCACAGTAAAAGCAAAGTTGAAGGGTTTGCAGGGTACATGGAGGTGACTGACCCAAATGTTCAATCTAGTTTCCCAGAAACTCATGTCTTGTTTGTTCCTTAATGGCATGCCACAGCTAACTCGAATGTTAGGTGTTAGAGCAGTGAAGCATTTTCACCTCGCTGGAGTCTGTCAGCAGAGGAACATAAAAGCAGCACATTAACGCTTCTTCAGTTACAGAGTGTAATTTCTCTATGATGATGGCCTTCCTCTCGTTTTCTTGCAACAGTATAGAGCAACTCCTACCACGTTAAGTTTCTAATAATAGACAAATTTTGTTATTAATGGTCTTAAAAGGACCTACTGCTTTTCAAATTCATTGAGCTACTCATCAAAGGATAGCATGTGAGGAGAGAGCAGCCAATGTCCAAGAAGCAGATGATGAGATGCAGGTGTAAAATAAAAAAGACATTGGTACTGGGAGATCATGACTTAGCATTTTTTTTGGATTTGGATCATTTCATTCCATCTGCCAAAATTCCCACAGAAGTTTTAGACTGGTGTTTTTTCTTCTTCCAAGCTATACATCTATGTTGCACATATATCTGCTGCAGACACTTACTTTCATAATTGCCACAGGGTTTCAGATACGGTAGTTAATGCAGATTCATATTGCCACTAATGAAGACAATAATGCAGTACATGTTCAAAAGTAAAGCCTGTTGTAAAGGAAGTCATAAAATTGTTTCTCCTATTTTTTTTATTATTATTATTTACGTCTGCTTTTCCTTTTTCAAGTTATTGAGTTATTGAAAAAATATTTCTTGTTTCCAAATTTCATGTGAAAATCTGGAATATCACAAAATGTTATATATTTCTAATATACAAAATATGTTAATTTAATGTTTCTTGTCCTTGACTGAAAAAGATTTATGTCCCTAACATGTTGAAATAGTTTTTAAGCAAGTTTATAAATTTAACTGTGGATTATCGAAATTAGTACTTTTATGAGGATTCAAGAGAAAAAAAATAATACCTATTTCTAAGTCTGAAACAGACTTAGACAGAAATTAGTCTGTCCTTTGGTCAAGCTTAAAAATTGCTGTATGCACAAAGTAGTTTTAACGTATTGTTCCACCTCACCAAGGTCAAAGAAAAGAGCAATAGATCATATAGTCTCAATACATTCATACCATCTTTGCTTTCTGAGATATGGATATCCAGTAGGAAAGTCAGTATAGTAGTTAGTGCATTATTACCCAAAATAAAAGTCATGCTTATTGAGTCATTACATTTAAATCAATAATCATGGGATGTTTAAAAGATGATATAATTTGAATTCTTTTAGCTTTTTGACCTTCTAAGGGCTTTCAAGGTCATTCCACCTGACACAAAATAATACTACCTCATCCAGTAGAAAAAAGTGGTGCAGGGATGGCATTGCTAACTAGTCCTGAAGAACTTCTATAATATGGTTATTTTTCCATTGCTGAAAAATCTCATCATATGTTTATAGAGTACACTTCCATCTCCTAGATATCAACTTTTCAACTTTTTTTTTTTTTTTTTTCTCCTGCAGTTTAGGGGAGTACAAGTACATTTCACAAGCTAGGGATAATTTTGAAGGCTTATTCTGATCAACAGTTACTGAGATTTAGGTCCATATGTCACTTTGATATATTTGAAAAGTTTGACCTAAACATTGTAATTGTTAAAATAAAATGTTTGATAATTTGAACAATCGTATGACCCAAATAGCAGGCTAAACATTGCACATGGAACAATTTGTGGATAAAAAGGATGAAATTTGCTGTATTGGGAAGTAAAGTTCCCCTGTTTGTTCTTAGTGGAGCTAAGAACTCGTGGCTCATTTTTCTACTCTAGGTTCCACTGTTTCTATGGTACATTATAGTTACAAAGGGGAAGACAAGATAGGTCTCTACAGAAAAGGTAGGCAAATGTAGAACTTCCAGAATTGTTTCCTAGTGTGTAAGTACATAGTTCAAGTAACTTGAATTTTAAAAAGATTGCACAAAAATGTTAAGCTTAAGATTGAGCTTCACTATAAATATTTCTTTTATGTTCAGCATAAAAATTCTTGTTTGAAGAAGTAAGTAAAATTCAACACAAATGTACAAAAGGGACAACACATTCTACTCCTAGGGGAAGATCTGCTTTTTGAAAAGTTTCCCATACTCTAAGGCTATAATCACTAAATAAATAAATAAAAATACCCACCCACACGGAAATAACAGAAGATTCAGAAACAGCTCCATGAAACTCTAATTCTATAACACCTCTCCTGAATGATTACGCTTTTCTGATATGAAAGGAATAGAACGACACTGCAACGGAAAATTTAAGATTCTAAACATAGGAAGAGGGAGGAACAGAAAATGCAGGATTGTATCTTATTGTATTTACTTTCTGCTGTAGTGAATGAACTGTGTACTAGTCCTGTGTTTGCCTTTGACTTTCATATCTGAAATTGAAAATTCCATTAAAAATGGAAATAAGCAAAAAAGACAGGAAAATATTTTTTGTGAGCTCACAATTCAGAACTATTGCAAACTTAATATTTTTAATTTTTTCCAATAATATTTCTAACAGTTTATTGACTTCTTTTTTAATCTAAAAATAAGACTGGTTAAATTTCCAAAAGAACTGCATAATTAAAACAACAAATATGTAATTGTAGTTATAGGAACACAATATTTTAAATGCTTCTAATGCTGCTTAAAGGAGTTATTTTGTATTGGTTTTACACTCCATTTGTTTCATGCTGTTTCACTATGCTTTCCTACAACACACATACAACATTATTGAACTCATTTCAATTTTTACAACACTGTAAAATTGTTCCTGCATTTTCTTATTATCCGAGATGTTGGACTAATTAGAAGCAGTCAAGGTTACATCTAGGTGTTCAAATAAAAAATGATTCTAATTGCCCCGAGACTGAGGATAATTCAATTACAAATCTTTTCAATTTGATTCATTCCTTTCTTCCTAACGAAGGATTATGTTGATGGGTTTCAGGTAATGGAACTGCGTGGCTTAGGAGGGGCATTAAAACATCCTTCCAGCTTTAACTAATGTGATTAAGATTTATGAAGTTTGTTTTTCTTCTTAAAATCTTACAGAGGTCAAGTACTCATGTGATTCCTTTGGAGCATTAGTTCAGAAGTTGGTTAAGTTGAGGACAGGGTAATAATCTCTTGAAATGTGCTCATTAGCTCTAAAAAGATTTGAAAAATTTTTTCCCACATCACAAAACCTTAGTTAATAAATGAAAAAAAAAAATACTTTCCAAGTCCTTAATTACTGATTCTTGGTGTAGGACCGCTTCTTGGATAACACCCTGTTACCTGTTCACACTTCCGTGATCATTACTGGATAGAGAGTCAGGTCTGACAAATATTTTGAAGTTGAGTTCAAACCTTTGCCCTTTGTCAGTAATCTAAACTGAACTAGATACCTACTGAGCTTGCAAGAAAAGTTACCATCATGAACGAGGAGAGGAGATAATTTTTTTTTAAATAATAATAATTTTAAAATCTCTCCTTTATTGTTAGAAAATATCTGCTGTATGTTTTACTCATTTCATATTTATATACTAATTTGTGTCCTTATGTTTTACACAATCAAATTTGATTGTGATTTGTATTAGAAAATGCAGAAACTTAGACTTTTAAAATACTTCTAAAATATGGCTCTTAGCAGTAATCTTGGTGTTGTGGTTTAACCCGGCTGGCAACTAAATACCACACAGCCGTTCGCTCACCCTCCCCCCTCCCTCTCTGGGATGGGGGAGAGAAACGGGAAAGTGAAGCCGGTGAGTTGAGATAAAGACAGTTTATTAAGACAGGAATATAATAATAACAATAATAATAATAATAGTGATAATGATAATAGTATTAATAATAATAATGTGTACGAAAACAAGTGATGCACAATGCAATTGCTCACCACCCGCTGACTGATGCCCAGCCTATCCCCGAGCAGCCGGCCCCCCACCCCGGCCAGCCACCCCTATATATTGTTTAGCATGACGTCAGATGGTATGGAATACCCCTTTGGCCAGTTTGGGTCAGCTGTCCTGGGTCTGTCCCCTCCCAGCTCCTGCTGCACCCCTAGCCTGCTCGCTGGCAGGACAGAGCGAGAAGCTGAAAAGTCCTTGGCCTGGTGTAAACACTGCTCTGCAACAATTAAAACATCAGCATGTTATCAGCGCTCTTCTCATCCTAATCCAAAACATAGCACCCTACCAGCTACTATGAGGAAAAATTAACTCTGTCCTAACTGGAACCAGGACACTTGGGTTTGACATTTTTTAGAAAGTGTCAAGCAAACACCCAGTGTCCACATAAATCAGATCATGTCAGAAAATCTGCCTACACACTTTGGAACATGGGAGACATTAGAAACATCCTTGAGAATATCCGTAGACACGGTGGATAGATTGTTAGCTCCATTTCTAGTTCTGGATATGCCTTTACCACCACTGAAGCAGAAGACACACTGGAAAAGTAGGGGACTCCTGCAGAGATCTCTGCCATTTTCACAGATGCAACCACGTTCAAATTTGTAATTCATTTGTGTGTTCATGTCTGCTTGTTTACTGCCATGCAATTTATTAAATGTTTGAGTTTCAGCAACCAAAATATTTAAGGAGCAAAATTTTCACAAATGAATGAGAATATATTGCTGAAAATATATGGCTAAACACCTGCTAAGTATTGATTTTAAATGCTTAGATAAAGGGACAATATTTTTAAAATCTGTTGAGGTTTAGCATGTAGGAAAAAGCAACAAAAAGAAGGGAGAGAGTGAGAGTCCACTCTAATTTCTGCCAAGGAAAAAATAAATAAATAAATAAAAGAAATTATACTAGATTTGCCTCTCATATTCAGTATTGGAGCCCATTTTATTCGTAGAGTATTTGAAAATATAAAAGAAAAATAATCATTTGATTCACACTCTAACACAAGGAAGCCATGGCAACCAGTTCCTCTTTGTTCTTTAATTTGATACATTCTGCCTGCCAAGAGGTTAATATTTATTTATAGATAGATGGATAGATAGAGATATATATCGCAATTACACAACACTTGTTGTAGATGTAAGTAGGTGCAACTTATTTGTTTGGGGTGATTTGTTTGCCTCTCAGCAAGAGCTGCTTGCTGAGAGTACACAGCACATATTGATGACACTTTTTTTTTTTTTTTTTAAGTATTGTGCAATGGTGAGAGTGGCCATAACACCTATGTGTAGTATGATACTTTTCAGTCCGTGATTTCTACCAATGTAGCCTTTTAAGAAAGTTCATCTCATGGAGCCAAATTTCAGAACGCTAAAATTGACTGATTTGGTAAAAAAAACAGACAAACAGACACTTTGTCTGTTTTTTGTACTATTCATAACAGCAAGCACATTTTTTAGCAAAAACTAAAAATCCCTTTAATTTTCTTCCACACAAGCTTCATTCCAAATCTGGTAATTTCACTGCAGCATGTTTCTCCCTGGTGTAGAACACCAGGCATCAAGATAGTCTGATGACAGTATTATGGATTTGATAGTACCTAAAACTCAGTTTAAGAACTTGATCAACTTCAGAAATTTTTGTTTGAAGTACATATTATTATTATTTTTTCTGTTATTTTCAAATGTCACAGTGAAAAAAAAATGTTCGCACAAGTTTAAACCAAATCACGATCAGTGATTTATTGATTTATTAGCAACACAAAATTCATGGTCCATCACTAAAATATTTATTTAGGATCAATATTAGTAACAGAAAATACGTTTCTGTAGGAGGATAGTAATAGTAGTGGGGAAAATATGTTTTTCCCAAGTATATAGCTTGACATATATAATCTTCTATGATTTGCTGTTAGTATGATTTTTTGTTATTTTTAGGTTTTGTGCTGGTTTGTTTGTTTGTTTTAAATGTGTTCACTCCCAAGTGCCATTAGGACTCTGGAAAACCTGAGAAGTCTGTTTAAAAAGTGAGTGCGATCTCCATACAACCATAAATGGTCACAGATCAGCTCACTTTTTCTGTTGTGAGTCAGCACATTTTTTTTCTGTTTTGACCATTGTATTAATGACATTTTAATTTTTACTTCTTTTCACATCCTTTCTCCAATCCCTGCAGCTATAATTTTATAACTATAATTATCATAAGTGATACTGTAAGTATCATTTGGCAAAATGATTACATAGAACACAAAGGAGGAAGTGACCTTAAAGTTAGCTGGATAAGGTATTTCTGTCATAAGCTGTATGAGGAGTGTGCTTTTTTGCCAAAACGTGTAAGTTTTAGCCATTACACTGTTATACTCTACTGAGATGCAACGAGCTTGTAACATCAGTTGTTATCAACATACAGATATGATATCGCACAGTGTATCTTGGTTTGGGTAATATAAACCCCCCAAAATCTATCAATTTCTAAAATTTCACATTATGACTCCTTTCTCTTTTACTTAAGTCTTAATTTCAGAAATTTATGATGCATATTAAGACAATGGATATATGGTTGATAACAGGTCAGAAATGAGAGAATTAATATGAAACATGTAATTAATTCATTTTTCTCTTGTGTCTAAACAAAAATCCAGCTACATTTAAGTACTGGCTTATAAAGTAAGCATGTTTTTGATAAAGACAAAAAAAAATTGATATATTAAATGTTAAATTAGAACTCATTTAATCTATCTGCTCATGAGGCATTTGCATTTTTGTATTATTAATTTTCTTCAGGAAGAGAATTTTAAAAAGTAGTGCAATTTCCTACTTTACAAAGGCATTTCTGTTGCGAGAATTCTCTTGATGTAAGATCTCCAAAGAGACTTTTTAGAGCCCTCTACTTTGTTGTGTAGCTTTGTGGAAGAGAGAGCTTTAAGAGCTTATTCTCATTTAAAACTTATGCTCATTCAAAATTTTCATCAAAGTAAAGCAATTACAGGAATATTTCACTAGTCAAAGTCTTCCTTCTGGTCACAGGGTTAAACCTAGGACCCAGTAAAGAGCATGGAAATGATAAAACTTCCAGTAAAAATTCTGGACCTCAGATAATGTGCATCTTACAGTGCTGCTCTGAGTAGGTTCCTCCCGTCTTCCCATGCACTTGTTCATTTTTATCTAAAAATTAGCCAGCTCATTTTAAGCCAAACCAGTCAAGTACTGCTATCTTTGCTTTATTATTCCTATCTAAGGAATTCATGCTTATGATCCATTTTGACTTATATAGAGTCTTTGCATTAATTAAATTCACTTCAAACTGAAGTTATTCTACTTGACTGTATAAATGTGCCTTAATTACATGAATAGAACTATAGCCAGATCCCTGAATCAGTGCGGATTAAAACATCATTTCACAGCCAAACAGAAACATGTTCCCAATCACTGCACTTGAATTATTGTTATGTAGCTTGGGGCTTGTATTAAAATCACTGAATAATTGCAATCAGATTATTATAATCAAGTACAGGAGCAGTAATTACAGGTTACAGTCATTTTAAGCTGCCCTGGAAGTCCCATATACTGATCATATGCATATTAAAAGTTTATGTTAGTGATAAAATTAATGAACAGGATTGTAAGCTCCTGTCTTTGAGATAGGTGTCACGTATCTTACTGTGGAGGGAGTTGTATTTTGCATAGCAAGGACATCCAGCCGATTTACATGACTTTTGTCCTCACATCAGAAAGCTATCAACAAAAAGGGGGGAGGAGACGACAACATCTACTTTAAGAATAATCTGCTACTATACTCAATCTAAATTTAAGTACTGCTTAAAGATGTTATCATTTCCTGTTGTAAGATTTTGCCAGGAGCATAATTTCTACCTTTTCATTATGCTCACCAATAACAGAAGTAGAATTGTGAAAAATAAATAAATAAATAAAAAAAAAATTATTAAACTTTGTCATCATGAGGACATTACAGACATAAATATAAAGATTTATTTCTATGTGTTTTTGGAGGAGAGCATGGAAGGGAAATTAATTTAGGACAGGGAAGAATGAGTATTAAAAGAGAACTTTTTCAACCTGCTTCATATGGTCATGTTTTGGAGAGGACATAACATAAATGGGTATTTTCAGAGACCTATATTAAAAACAAAAATCTGTGCCATCTCAATATTCTGATTAAAAGGCAAAAACCTTATGTTTTTGACTATAAAAATCTTTTACTTGAACAATGAATATGGAATATGAAATATGAATTGGATTGTGATGGTCTGGGTCTAAAATTGGACCCTGAAGCTGAAAGAAGCATGAGCAATCTAAGGGTCTCTCATCACAGAGAGATGTCTTATGAAGTTGTTCTCTAACCACAGAATTACTTTCTTATAGTTTTGCAAGAGAATGGGAACATAAGTGCAAGAAGAATAGCAAGTGTAAACACAAGAGAACATTCAGATGGAGCATGGTAAGAAACACAGTGGTAAAGGTCCCATACCATGCACGAATCTCAAAGGATAATTTTCTCAGGGCCTTTTCTCAGACACATCAGAGGGGACATATTTATGACAGTTAAATGTGAATTAACAAGAAAATTACATTTGAAAGCACTAGACAGACCACCAAACTACTCCATTGCCAGCCTCACAGACTTTCTACAGCCACCACCACAGCCAGATAAAAGACCAACCAAATACACAGATGCTTCTTCTGGAAAATTGCATGCTGTGGCTAAGCATTTGGGCTGAAAAGCTGCCAGGTTCGCCCCCTGGGTGCCCAAAGTGGCTGGATCAGATGCTAGATCAGGAGGAAAGAGAGTGGGCAGTGCGGCAGGGGCTGCACAACAGGCTTCAGCAGAAGGAAGTCGGTGCCTAGTGCATAGTGAAACTGCAGACCGACCAGTGAGGCTCAGAACTTGTAAAGATAGCCACTGAAGTTTATAAGCACCAATTCTGGAGGCTTGCTAAGCAAGAAATAGACATCTGTTCAATTACTGAGGTCTAGCAGCTTAATGAAAATCCAACAGCCTTACCTTCTAGGATCTCAGGCGAGGTTCAGGAGTCCTGGAAGCCCAGCTTTCACCTGCTTAAAAGTAGAGTGTTTACAGCTGTGGCCACTACTAGATGTTTCTCTGGGAAATGTGAGAATGGTGGACAACTGTTGTTTCCTCTGCTCATCATGGATGATATTCCCAACCTCCATGAGCAAATGGGTTGGCCTGAGCAGCAGGAAGGATTATGCACTTTCTGTGTGGTATGTGAAGAGGGGATAAAAATGGATAAATGAAGTCATCAACACACTTCACAGAATTCTTCTCTAAGAAAGCTGCCCAGCAAAAACTTCATCACATGGTAGTATACAGTATCACCATTCATGAAACATACTCCAGTGAAAAGGACAGATGGGCTTTCACTTGCAAAGTATAATAAGATCAATTATTTACACAAAAAAAAATGCTGATACTTCACTTCATCCCTATAGCACAAATAAAAATGTTATATTTATCTCCAAGAAACTCACTCTGGAAAAATTATGTCTGTAAGAACTTGGTTTGGGAAAAAAAATAAAGGATAAGCCTAAAAGTTTAAGCTGTCTGCAGAGGTCAGGAATGTTCCCATAGTGTAAATAATCATAGTTTTAATAGTGTTGATGTAGACATACAGCTGTAGAGAAAAGGTACTGCTTTCCTCTCATGCAGCATGAACATCCATCTAGAGAAAGTCCCATTGCTGCACACACACACTGTTGGGCAGATCATCTGATGGTGGGTTTGGCAGAGACCTGAAAGCTTCTAGCAGCAGGAAAGGAAGGTTTTGATTTGTTCTCTCTTGTGGAGTTGCTGCTTGTTTCCTTCTAAAGGCCTGTGGTTTGCAAACCATTTGGTGAAATTCTTAAAAAGTGATATTTTGATAAGCAAACTTTTGAACGTGAATGCCTCATTCATAGATATTGGGCTTATCATTACTACAATTTTGCCCACAGACAGGTCTCCTTTTCTGCCTCTCCATTTCTGCTTCCCTCGCACACATTTTACAGGTACTTGCCATCCTCAAAAAGTGGATGTCTGAAATGTTTCTGCCTCTGTCAGACACAAGTGGAGTTGGTGATCCTCTGAAAAGGAGGTTTTGTACCATCATTTGGGGTGCCTGCTCAACAATGCCACTTTGCATTTGCTTAGGGCTTCGTGGATCATGCTTGCACTTTAAGGCAATAAAGGGTGAAGACAGACATGCAAAGGACAATTGTTTTCAGAAGCAGGAAAAAAAAATATAACTCCAGTTAACCCATTCAAAACATGTTGATGGGAGAAAAATCTCTCTGATACTCCATAATTTTTAGAAGAAATTAAAAGTTAAATGTCCAAGAATAAATCACAGATAATACATTTCAATATTTTTAAAGAAATATTTTATGTGCACTTTCCTGAATATGAATTTTGGGAAAATGTTGAGTGCTGCACAGCCAATATTACATGGGTACTACATTTTGTATGTGTGCATATATTTTAAGTTGCTTTTTGGCCAAATATATACAAAATAACCATGATCGCCTGCATGTGCATTTAGAAAACAATTAAAACATAGTTCCACTGGAACTGTGAAAAAATCTGAAGAAAACCTCAGTACAATGGGCACCATGAAAAAAGAGCCCTAGTAAAATTCATCATTATTTGAATTTTATACAAATTAAAAAATTCCTCAAGCAGTTCCTCTTTAAGCTAGCTGAAGATAAAATGACAAATAATATATAATTTGATCAAATTATAGCATCATATTGTGATGGCAAAAGAGATTTTACTAGTGAGATAGACCTTTGGTCCTAATAAATTTTATAAGACTAAAATGAGTTAAACTGGAACTAATTTCTAGAGAAGACAAAGGTATCAGAGGGTCTTGGTCCTGAAAATAATGTATATCTATTATACTTAAGAAAGGATTATGAAATAGTACTAAAGTATATCTACAACTGTCTAGTGATGGGATTTCTTTGGCTTCTGAAAAATAATTTAGGTCTGGGATGCATTCATAATGCCTTTACTTCCTTTGAAAAAATGTTGATTAATAACCAAGTAATTAACAGGGAAAAAAAAAAAAAAGGAAAAAAAAAAGAAAAAAAAAAGGATATTTAATTGCAAGGTACTGACATCTTTTATTTGGAGTGTTTCATTGAGGATCCCACAAGGATGCGGAGAAGCTGCCTTGTGATACAGTAGAATCAGTGATACAGCAGAGTTCAATATGATATTATAGAGCTTCCAAATTTTAACTGAAACTAAATTCAATGAGCATGACTAATTTTTCATCAGATATCCATATAAATACTAGTCTCCTTAGGCTTACTGTTTATGCAATAACATTTTGTTTATGGATCATTATGCAGACAGGGTGCCATAAGAATTAGAGATCTAAGTTTAAAGAACTGAAAGTTAAAACTGTAAGGTTAATGGAAAGCATGTGAATGATATGACTATGCCTAAGTGAAACGTAGAATTCAGAGCTATTAAGAATATTGGGCTAACTTGAAACCAGAATGACGAACACATTCTCCAAAGTTGCCCTTCTCCCCACAGTCTCCTTCCTGGCCATTGGCCAAAATTCCAGCATCTTGCAAGCATAGAAGGTGGTCTTTGGCCTGACACAGTCCTCCTGGAGCTGTTCCACTCACACACTGAGCCTTAGCTCTCTCAGCCTACAAGCACCACAGAAACAGTTAAAAATAAATAAATAAATGGGATAGCATGGTCCAATATTTGTGTACTCCTTGGCTTCATAGCAGAAAAATGTTCATTACCTCTGAATCTGGTAAACCTTTTTTTTTTTTTTTTTTTAATTTGACAGTTTCTTTTCTCCTTAATGCTACCTCAATCCTATTGCTTTAAACCCCACTTGTATTAACTGTAAAATTAAGGATTTATTTACTATTCAGCTGGTAGCAATAATGCTTTAGAAGAAACTGACCATCGGTTTTCATGTTTTAGGTGTGAATTGCTGAAACGTGAGTAAATATAAGATCCTTTCCTCACAGTACCTTTTTGTCCATAGCAACATAGTAAGGACATGCTTCATCCTCTCCAGCCTCATCTTCGTGAAAACGGACTACATAAATCAGCTGTGTTGTCACCTCCACTTTGAGTGCTCATAATGTTAAAAGGATACATTCTCCAAATGCACACACATTTGAAGACTCTACTGGCACCCTTCTTCAACACTTTTTTCATTTTTGACCAATATCTAGTTCTCATCCTACCATTGACAACTTGATCATGAGAACATGGTTTTGCATTTATAATTCTTACTTAGTACAAGATGTTAGTAGTTCTTCACTATGTTCTGTTTCAGCAGGAGCTAGAGCGCTTCCGTGTCTAGACCACAATCTAATGCATCTTAGAGTTTACATTCAAGAGCAGGCCTAAGCAACCTACTTTCTTTAAAATGGAAAATTGCCCCCAGTTTCTATATAGTAAAATTATGGTGATGATTCCACTTCAAAATCTGAAATTGCATACCTAGCAAATAAACCTTTTTTTTTTTTTTAATTTATTTTTAACATAAAGAATCATATCGATAGATCTTCTTTATCAGAGACCTAATTAAATTTTGACAACATTCTTCTTATAGACTGTGATGATCAGTTGTTATATTAAATATAACATGTCCTTTAACACAACAATAAAAACGACTAAGAATCAGCTCTGCCACTCAAAAGAATGATGGGGGAGGGAAGGAAAGATCACCAGAATAAAGACAAGATTTTAGGGAAGATATTAAAAACCATACCACTGGTGTATCTCTAACAACTTTGGTCTTGTAATGTTTCAGTGTTTTCAGTACAGTAAACAACAGCTAAAATTAGCACAATAATGTGGTTACGTATAAAGTTATGGTATAAAAACAACAAGCGGAAAAACTCAGCAGAACTGGGCTCACAATGAATCTGAGTACTACTGATTAACATTAGTTTTTGAAATGTTAATTAGTTTTACACTTAACAGCTTGTCATTGTCTAAAAGGGCATAGGAGCAAACTTTCCAGAGTGAAGGCTGAGAAGCTTTTAACTCCTTGGTGACAGGAATTGGCACACATTCCTTTGCTATCAATATCACTGTGAACACACAAAAATTAATTAGCCTTGGTGATCAGTAAGATATAAGAATGTAAGTATCTGAATTAGTTAGAAATGACAAGAGAATGAAGGAAATATTAAGTAAATTAAGATGTACACAGTACTTACTGTCCATAGGCTACTTCAATTTCCCTTATCAGGACTGAGAACTTCCCAAAAATATGAAATTATCTCCCCATAAGAATGATGCCTAACAATGTCTACAATTGCTTTACTCATTTAAGTGTGACTTTATGGCACATTAAAAACTGAGATGTATGCAAAATTGAAGGACATAGAAGAGATTAGATAATAGTGATGCAGAAATATGTTTATTCATTATATTTTTAATTGCTTTGATATCTTTTAGGATTTAGACTTTTGGGTGAAGGGGCAATGGCACTAAACATATTTTCTTCATATTTTTCTACCTTTTCAATGAACTAAAATCCACCACAAAAGAAAAGGTTTGGGGACTCAATAACATTTACTGTTGGGCATCATACACAGCCCCCAAGGTAGCTAATAATGCCTCAGATGTTAGTTTAGAGATTTATGGGCCAAATGTGAACAATCACGGATCTGGGAGGCACAGACAGCCCAGCTGGCTGTTCACAAGGACCAGTGATGCGGCAGAGCGTGTAATACTGATCTATCTCCATCACCCCAAAAGTTATTCCGCTTGGCCTGCCTGTTGCATCCTTGGAGCATGCCGTGTTGCTGCTAATTTCTCATGTGTTTCTGAAGGCTTGATTCTCCCAGCCTGTCAGTAGAGCAAAATTCCCATGCTTCAAGTTCGTGTATATCTTTTCAGTTACCAGAGAAGTGCAAAAATGTAATGTTAAATTTGAATTAGACAAACCCATAAACACTCCATTTAGATTTCAGGTTGGCCACCAAGCTCAGAGAACTTGGTAAAGCAACACAGCATCCTCCCACTGTCTGTGCTACTGGAGTGATATCCTGTCATGTGGAAGTAGTCTTGGCTTGTCCCTGTAGTTTGCTGAACACCTTTCTAGATTATTGCAATTTGCAACATTTGACAGATTTAAGCAAAAATAGAAATTCTTTAACTGGTGCAAGTTTCTATGTGAAGACTTCAACCAGTTCCACTTTGCAGACAGGCCAAATTGTTTGTAAGTGTACAGTTTGGATAGAGAGGGATTTTCTATTTTCTTTCATTTTGATGTTTTTCTGAGGGGGATGTTCTGGTAGTGGCTATACTTTAATGAAAAATACTACCTATCCCCTTATTTTTATTCAATCACTTGTTTATTTATTGTTAGATGTCTTCCCACCTCCCATAAGGTTTTGCAGTTATTAAGTTACAAGTGAACTTTTGCTAAATTTAAAATACTTAATTATGGAACTTGGTGTCTCTGAAAATACTCTCATCTCAATTCCTTCTTTTCCCAGAAAAATTCAGCTAAGAGAAACATGACACATAATCTAAATTATATCAGGAGATGAAACATTTTTATTAAAAAAAAAAAAAAAGTTAACTGTACTCTGTTCACACGCCTAAAAATTTCAAGTCCTTTTTCTGCTGCAAGCACATTGTCAAAAACAAAACAAAACAAAACAAAACAAACAAAAAAAAAAGGAAAAGGCTTTAGAAAGTGCAGAAGCTGCATTATCTATCTACAATGTGGTTATAATACCACATTGGTCAGCAACTATAATGTAAAAGATAATGTGTAAGAGTTTTATATGCTTCTCAGAACTATAAAGGAAGTGTGAGTGGATTTTAAACATTTTGATTAGCACCACAAAGATTTTAATGCTTTATTTAAACAGTTTGCTATAGGGCAAACACATTTGGTAGACAAGTAAAATGAAAGCATGGGCATCAGTTTCCCTGTTTTCTATTAAGTAATGTTGCGAAGTAAGCAGAAGTTGGATTCAGATATCAGATAATTATCTCCACACTATGTGTCACAGTAAATAATTTTAATTGGTTTAACTTCAGGGACCATTACTGGCCTAATTAGAAACATGAAAAGGCTACAAGTATTAGGAAATATCCTGAAGGAATGAGAACATTAGCAATTCTGTCAAGCCGTTTTTAAAATAGTACACAGTAGCAGTCACATTTCAGTAAAAGGTAGATTACTTGAAAGGTGCTTTTATGAAAACAGTACTTGTGGGTTTGTAATAAGAGAAGTTGGTGGGTAAGCACAGAGATTTTGTAGTGCTTGACATCTATTACTACTGTTAGAGATACACTGGTCTTATTCTGATTACTGCTTTTGAAGACACAGGTTAATTTTGTGCTATGCAAGAGTTGTGAGAGCTTGGAGGATGTGGGGAAGCAGGAAGACTCCCTATGGCATGCAAGCTCAGTTGGTTAAGAGGAGAAAAATAAAATAGGGGGAAAATAAATAAATAAATAAAAATAAAGCAGGTTGTGTGGAGTTTGGAAGGGTGGGAAGTGTGGAAGATTTTAATCAAAAATATCTGTCAGCTTCTTCAGTGCCTCAGTAGAGCTGTGTAGGTATGACTTTGGGGCTTTTCACTCTCCTTTTCTCTCTCAAGTTTTTGGATTTTCCATGAGTATTCACACTCCAAATGAGATCATGAGGCAGCGATCATGCACTGAGGTATGCCTGCTGGTTTAGGCATTTCAGAGCTTCGTGTGCCTGGAGCAAGTTTTAAAATTTCCTATCCTGTGTGTAAAGTCCTTATGGCTCTTTAACTCATTTGTCACTGAAAGCCGATAAACAAACACTGGTAGGCAGAAGAGGAATTATTTAATAAATCTCAGATCTCAGTACTAAATCCACTCTTGCAAGAGCCCAGATGGAGAACTTTACTCCATCAGAACTGAGTGGGGCTTCTGTAAAGGTTACAAAACAAAATTAGGTCATGGCCCATTGTTTTACCAAGCTTTGGATTTGCTCAGCCACTTCACTTGATTTCACAGAATCATAGAATCACAGAATGGTTTGAGTTGGAGGGGACCTCAAAGCTTATCTCATTCCACCACCCTGCCATGGGCAGGGACATCTCCCACCAGATCAGGTTGTCCAAAGCCCCGTCCAGCCTGGCATTAGGCACCTCCAGGGATGAAGCATCATTTGCCTAGTTGTCCTGCTTCCTAAGTGTTTATTAGTCACTTAGATTTCTCTGGGGCTTACTCACTTTTTAGATGTGACTGAGTAGCACTGAATGAGTTGCAATTGTACATTTTGGAGTCTGGAGTAGGCAAATGAGGGAAAGCTTGCTAATAAATAAAATTTTATACAGAAATTGCTGCATAATCCAGACAAATTGTTCATTCTGGTCCCCATCCTCTTTCCTGCAGTGTTTCATATAATGCGCCTGAGGTGGTGCAAGAAATAATACAGAGGAAAATTTTTATGACAACCTTAGGGAAAATCAGTGTTATGCTCCTTGTTCACCAAATGAGGAAGGGTTCGGAAGGAGGCACAGAGATGGGGACAGCTGACCACCTAGGGTGTTTTACTGCTGGAGAACAGAGTAAAGGATTTAAGCAGCCCATGCTGTTTGAACAGTTGATCAACACTTGCCACCACTACAGCAAAGGGTACTTTTATTGATATTTATATGAATACCTCAAGGTATGCAGATGTAAAATATATGTATAATCTTTTCTCTGTTAATCTGTATTCTACTATTAACCTGTGGGAATTCACAAACATAGCTGAAAATAAATTTCCAGTGTTGCTCATCTAAATCTTAATAATATTCAATGTCAATTTGTTCTATAAGCTGTGTACCACCTAATGAGATAAATCCTTTTGTATTTTTTATCTAGTTTCAGTGAGCTTTATTTTGTTCTCATAGAAGAAGAGCTTAGTCTACCTCTTTTGTAACTTTACTTTGTCAGGTTTTTCCTGTCCCCTGCTAAACCTACCAATTTCAATCCTCGCAGACTGTCTGCACAATATAGCTTTGTTCTGCCCAAGCTCTTCTTTGCCTGCTTCTAAATCATACCTTAGAGAGCCATCACCACAACACCAAATATATTATATTAAAGTACATCATTTTCCACTGAACATTATTTTTATTTTATATTCTGTTCCTTCTCTAGTATCATTTGGTTTACATTTTTGAGGAGCATTGCTTATTGAACAAAAGTTGACATTGATTTAGTCAGTGTTTTTCTGATGGAAAAGCTCTTACTGTTCTTAAAATGTGAAAAAGGCCAATAGATAATGCATCCAATACAAACATAACTTGATCTAGTACTTTGGTGTGGACATGTGATGAAACTGCTGAAACTGCTGAAATTGTGAGTTGCTTTAGGTAATGAATGCATATGTAAAGTGCTGGTTTTGTCAAAATAATGAATATACCAGCATTGTCGCATAAGACAAAGTAAAGAATTTCAGCAAAATGGCTTTTTGCTACTGATTAGTTTTCCAGATCTATTTCCTGAAATGTTTAAATGCTACCTGATATGTTTTTGCTACTTAACATAAAAAGTTATTGTAACAGCAGAGGTTAGAAGTACACAAGAAGGTAATTTTGGATATATAATAAAAGCAGCAGAAGAGTTTCTCAGTGGTAACACAGTCATCTTCTAAGAAGGAAGGTGTTTTAATGGCAAGGTCAGCATCCTGTCTTAGCTAGGATTTTCAAGTGAGACCGAATTTCCTTTCATTTTGCCAATCCAGTGCTTCACTCTCAAGAATTCAGTTTTCCTTCTGTGTATCCTCAATAGTTGAAGATAACATTGCTCAGAAAAGAAGGTATATCTGGGGATCATGTCCTAGGACATGATTTAAATTCAAAGTTTAGCCTCTGCTCTGTCTTTATCTTCAGAAAATATTTTGCTATTTTGAAATCTTTGCTAAAGTATGGAAAAAAATAAAGTCGTATCTTTGGAGGAATTATCTTTCTACCAAGTTAGAGTAATCTTTGTAGTCCACTGTAGACCACATCATGCTTATGTGGTAGTTGTGGGACTTGTTAAAGTATGATAATACACACAAGGGATAAAAAAAAATAATAAAAAAAAAAAGCATGAGCGAATGTGATATCTATCTTCTTCCTCTTAAGAAACTTTGCCAAGTATCCTAGATTGTACTCTGTAGGAACATACTGGCTCCACCTTGAATTTCATCATATCTTTCAGAGATGCTGCTGACTAAATGAAGATTAATAATAAAATAATAAAGTAATAATAACATATAATAATAATAATAATAATAATAATTATTATTATTATTATATAGTCTTATAGTCTTGCTGGCAAAGAAGAGAATATGTTTTCACCACCTTTATAAATTTAGAATTGTATGTGAACTTTTTCTCCTTTCCAAAAATGCATTAAGAATTTGCAGTGATTATTTTATTCTCTTCCTTCTTGTCTAAGTTTTATTAATGTGGGATTGTTTATTTCATTTATATTTTACTGGCTTGCATCTGTGAGTGATTCTGCATTTTCACACTAGGTTTTTGCAAATAATGTAGAGCTGAATCAGAGTTTATATCTTTGACTATCTCCAAGTTTCTTTATCTGTCCAAGGCAGCAGGTTTCTTATCTGACAGCCTTATAATTACAGAAGTAGCTGCATACTAATGATTCAGTGCTTACATAAACAACTGGCCTTGGAGAAATCTAATGAACTAACTTGCAGGATTTGATTTTGCCTAATTAAATGTAAATAATGTTTAATGTTGTATGTGACAGGATTTCTCTGGAAACTTATGGAGTTTTTTTATGTAGCCAAAGTGCTGTTATGAATTCAGAGTGAGGACCATGAGGAATGTTATGAAATTGCATGTCATGTTTTGTTTTCAATAGTTATACACCTATCTCTTCAAGTAGAAAATAGAGAATGTTTAATATCTGTTACATCTATGATACTGTGTATGAGGAGAAGCTTGCACTGTGCATAAGCATGTGGCAAACTCTGAACTCTCAAATCTGTCAATCTATGAGCATATCATTTGAATCAGAATTACCTGGGTATCAACTAAAAACATTTATTCAATGTTTATCTTCTTCCAACCTTTCAACGATATTATGTGTCAGCAACCTGAAATATATTTGATTATTAGATAAAATAGATACAAAACAGGTGGAGTTAGATCATCAGTTCCTGGGACTCAGTTCCATTGTAAAAGGACATTTCATAAGTACTATTCATAGTAACATGTAATTTACTTTTGTCACCAGCAGTGGTATGTTGAATTATCTGAGACGATTAACCCACTTTAAAACTATTATGATTATTTACAACGTGTGTATGCATACACCTGTTTGTGAATGTATACACGTGCATATATGAATTCATTAGAGTGATGCTAGTGTGTGCTGATATTCTGAATATCCCTTTAAAATAACTTTTAATAGTTCTACATGAGGATTGAAAACCCTATGAAACATGTTTTTTTCAACTGAAATGGAAAAGGTTTTGTAACATAGTTGGTATAAGTTTTTACATGTCATATGAACTTGTTTGTAATACAAGTTAGAAATCCAGAAGGATGGAACTAGTAACCTCTTGGAAAAGAAAACAGCAGCTATTTTTATTCCAGTCTGGACTGCTCCATGTGGTGTTTGTGTAATTTGATTAATTACATCATGACAGACCTGCCAGACTGTCTAGGAATATACACACCTCAAATTCCTTACTTCTATAAATACCTTTTTAGAGGAATAAAACAGTTAAGGTTTTTAACTGGAATCATAGCCTAGAGAAGGCTAGTCTTCATTCAGCCAACCGAATGATCTATCAATAATAGAATAAAGCCATTACTTGAGGAAGATACCTTGGAATAGATCATGGGAAATGGCATCCAGTGGCCATTAACTTTTACCGTTATCTTTTTGCCTTCCTTACCTTTCCACTCCTTGGGAATCTTCTAATGAAACCATGCAACTAAATCATGAGAAGATACTGCATGGGAGAACAAGCATTGTCAACCAGAGAAGAAGAGTAAGATGGGTAGCACATGCTTTTATGGGACATGAATGCATTTGTCCTACATATATATATATATATAAATCCTAATAAACAGAAAGCATTTTTGAATACATTAATCCACATCTGTAAAATTGTCAGGGTTTTCCTTACAATGGTAAGTGTTCATATGTCTGCATCTGATGGCAGACATTTAAACGAATGTGCTGTCATTCCATGGACAAGTTTTAGGGGTTAAAATCAAGACAAAAAAAAAAAAACATTAAAAATTGGTCCTCACACAAGTATCTAAACAAGACCTAGTTTTGAGTGTTGCTTTAGGAATGTCTGCAGGTGTCACTGTTAAAAGAAAAACCTTGACTATTTCAAAACCATGCTGCTTCTCAGTCAGGCTCAATGCAGAACAGATACTCTGTATTTTAGTCCTGTGTTCTGCCTTATGCCAATGTAGTCCAAGCTGATGTTCTCAAATACTTGGATTTTATTTTCATTGGGTGTGCTATTGAACTTGTTGGATTTAAACTGATTTTATGGTAGTGTTATACATATGTAAGATCAAAGACAGGTTCAATGCATCTTCATTTAGTTGATGTGTAATCCCAACTGGATTTTTTTTAAGGATGAGATCAGGGGAGTCACTGCTAGCATATTTTGAATCTTTTGGTTACTCTCGTTGCATGGTTTTTCTGAAGGCAAGTGCACGTCAGACAGGTACAAATCAGTAGAAAAACCTTTACCTAAATGGTACTAATTATATAATAGTTTTGAATGAAACTAATATTTGTTGTTCAAAAGGAAAACTGATAACTTACATGGAGTGAGTTCAGCTCCCATCTTCATTTTTTCCTGTACAGTTTTTACTATTATTATTATTATTATTATTATTGTTGTTGTTGTTGTTGTTGTTGTTGTTATTATTATTAT
>NC_089912.1:2782500-2880000 GCF_040182565.1 Anser cygnoides | reverse complement strand
GGGGTTTTGAAAGTTAAACTTTGATGGAATATAAAATGGGCTGTTCTGTAACTCTGACTACTTCCTGAAAAGTTAGTTTTCTGGCCCAACAAGTTAGATGCAAGACCAACATGGTTTCTAAATCAGTGTTATCTAAATCTACAATCTAAAACCTTTTGTTTTACTTCTGCCGTCCAGAATATGTACATCATGTTTTTCTGTTTTGGAGTACTCTGAAAACACTTTTTGTTATTGTTTATTTTTTTTCCTCTTGCATACTTCTGTTATCCTGCCTTAAAATAGAAACTCTGGTGGTGAATGAAACAAGGACCGTCATTCTGCATATAAACGGATTGCATAATCAACTACCAGGAAAAACACCATCACTGTGTTTGAAAGATAGAATGACAGAGGGCATAGGCTATGCCAGCTGTTTTATCACAATGTTTTCTATAGGGATATTTTGCAAAACTGAATGAATAGAAACTAAAAAGGAAATGATTAAAAGTAACCTGGAATTAAAAAAAAAAAAAAAAAGTCTATCAGTAACATTGTAGCATGATACTGTAAGGTTTCAAGAGTGAGATAGAGTAGGGCAATATATTTTAATAGATGACAAACACTTGTCCTTAACAAATTGCCAAGGTGACACAACAAGAAATAAGAAATAAATATTCCAACTGTTGACATTCACACAGCTGGCCTGGAAGTAGAGATTCAACAGTATTCGATGGCAGAGCAAATCTTGCTCTACCCAGGATATGGAGCAAAAGCAAAGCATGTAAGAGCTCTTGCTCCAGGGTAAAGTGGTTAATTCTAAGGCATGTACCCATCTGGATCAGTGACAAATATGGAAAAAAAAAAAAAAAAACTACTTATCCCAAGATGTATAAATGTATATTTCCCCAGAGAATTAAGTTAGATAGCATCAAAGGAATTGTGATCCCTCTATGCTCCTTTGAAATTTGGTCATAATCTATCTGGTGGCTCTGCTAAAATACAGATGGAATTTGGGTCTAAAACATCTCTGTTGTAATCTGAGGTTAGCCATTGTAATTGTCTTTTTTATCCCAAACTCTGTGCTTGTGCTATATCCTGTACATCCTGTGTGTGCTTTGTATGCTGCAACAGCTAAATCTCGAAATGGGACCCTGCTTCTTGCATAGACAGCAGCTTTAATATATTGAGCCAGAATGGGTTTATCTTCCTAGCCAAGCTAAGCTTGTCTCAGCTGGAAATTGCTCTTTATATCTTGGATAGTACCCCTGTAAAGAATTACAAATTGCACCCTATTATTCTTATTTTATGCAGATTCCATATGTGACATGCATGGATTGCTATTCATGCAGTTTTATTGGGAAATGACTTGGAATAGGGCATGAGTCATTTGTGATCTTTTAAATTAGAGATAGGAATATATTTTTCTGAATTATTATCCCAGTATTATTTTGTAGGTTGAAATTGTTGATGATGCTACCTACATTTCTAGGATGAAGTCCTGACCCAAGAAACGATCTGATATTGCTCTTTGTGGAGCCAAATTTCCACCCTCAGAATTGGTCTCTATTTAATGTGAATTCTTACAAAAGCCAATAGAGAGGATAAAAGTCACATTTCCTGAATAGGCAACTGACAACACGAGAAAGAGAATTAAAAAAAAAAAAAAAGAAAAAAAGAATTGGAAGATGAAGACCAATATCTTGGAAAGGAAAACAAGATCTTGAAATGGAAAACTGAAAACCAGTGTATGAAATCAAGATGAAAGAAAGGGGAATCTGGACATATTCAAAAAACAGGAGCATTATAGGTGAAAAGGCGTTCAATGGAAATAATAAAGAAGAGAAGGGAGTGAAAAAGGAAAAATCTCTGAGAAGAAGAAAGAAAAAGTAATATGGAGATCTTAAGCTAAAATTACACATATCTTTGTTTCCTAAAGGATTTTCACATTTAAACATATTATTTATCTCCAAAGTCAGGACAGAAGAATCTGTCTGAGCTTTTTGCACAGGAAATGGCTGGAAACAATTCACAAGAAACCTAGAACTCTTTTGAAAAATTTTAAAGGTTATTTTCTTTTAGAACAGAATGACACTCTTAACCCCATTTGCAATGAGCCAGTTCTCTGTGCGAAGCTACTTACTGCTATAAAAGACAGTAACTCTAATCAAGTATATAGATTCATTAAGGGCCATAGTAGATCTATGTCAAATATGTGACCCTCCAATCAGTGTGCAGTTAGCTGAGGCAATACTAACTCCTCATTACTATCTTGAATTTATTGTCCATGAAATAGGCTGTTGCCTGCTTTTCTATCAAAACAAATATAAAGACTAATCTGGCACATAAAAATGTAAGTCAGAATATTGATTCTTACTATCTGATCTAGATATAATTATCACTAATATAATAGTTTTTATTGTTTATATTTTCCACAAAAGTAATAGCACATTTTCTTTTTTAGGGGGTTGATGTATAGTGTGGGTTTTCGTTAATTTCATGCAAAAGGAATGATTCATCTTATGAATATTTTTTTGTAAAATATAACACGGTCAGAAGTTTTAAGATGATTCATTGATGATATGAATTGTACTCAAGCCATGAAAGCTAGCAAATAAAATTATAAGAACAGTGTGCTTTTAAATAATTGAAGATTCCTAGGTAGCTTAGTCCCCTGAATTAAAATTTTAGAATGGACACTTTTTTAGAAATATAATGAAAGAAAAAAGCTCTTCTTAAATTTTGACTGAAAAAGATTTTTTTCATTCATTTTGACTTAAGCAGTCCCTTGCCATATCAACATTGTATCCCTAAGTTAATTCATTTTAAAGTCAACTACCTTGTAGAAAGTAGAATGGTTTCTTAACATTTCCTCAAATGTAATAAAATTTAAGCTGTGGTTAACACCAATAGCACATTCAAAGTGTATTAAAGAGGGAAGGCTTATTCATTTCCAAGGTTACAGGCTGTTGTAGACTATTTGATTACATAGAATTTGTATCTGTATATTGTGTTATGAATATAAGCCTAATCCTTCAGAAGTGTTAAAATTTCATTCAACTTGGAAGTCAATAAAACAGTAATGACATCTTCGATGGAGAAAATATATATATATTT
This sequence comes from Anser cygnoides, assembly GCF_040182565.1. Taxonomy (NCBI): domain Eukaryota; kingdom Metazoa; phylum Chordata; class Aves; order Anseriformes; family Anatidae; genus Anser; species Anser cygnoides. Next base: position 2,876,907 of record NC_089912.1, on the reverse strand, counting down.
TAAAAAAAAAAGTAGTAAATTATTTCTATATAAATCGGGTGATATTAGTTGTTTTTGTTGTAGTAGTACCTTTTTTTTTTTTTTTCCAGAGTTTGAGTTTTGAAATGCACTTGTGTTCCAGAAATATAATAGAAACTTTAGAACCATTGATTTACATAGCCAAATCTTTTATCTCCTTGCTAAATGCTCATTTAGTAAAGAGATGATGAGATTTAGGCTCTTTAAGATGAGTCCCTTCCTATTTCTTCTACATCAGTGTTAAAAGCCATTTAGCAGGTCTGGATCAGCCACTGGCTGCTGGTTGTTCAAGCTGAGGATGATCTGTGTGTCCCTTCCTTCCCCTCCAAAGATACCACAGGTTTGGAGAAAGCGGTACTTCCGCACACTTTTGTGCAAAACTTGTTTATTGGATACCATCATACCTCTGCAATGACCGTGAATTCAGAGAGGTAGAAAAATAACCCTCTTTCACCCTTGTACTGCAACTTAAAACTTTTTCTCTGAAATATACAATTCTAGTAGTAAAAAGCGACTCTGGCAATATCAGTAACTGATTATTTGTATTGTTACAACATGTTCTTCTTTGTAGGCTTCTCTGCACCCTAATCGGGAAATTCCAGAGTCTTTCTGTGCAATGTTAGCTCTCCTTTTCCTGCTATACTTTCCATTCATTTTAATTGAGATAATTACTGAATTTTTGTCTATCTAAATTCCAGATAGATCAGCCTGGGCTGCGAGGTTCAGATAATATCTGAATTTAGGTATTCATAGCTATTCATGAATATTCTGTGGCCTTTAACCCATTTGGCATAAGTTGTTATATTTATTATAGTAAAGGTTTATTACATTTATCTCATCAAAGCAGAGTGCAAGATCACTTCAGAGTGACTTGTAACCGTGTTCATAGTAGTTCAGGAGTTCAAGGGCATGGGTCTTTGGATGTTAAGACAGATAAAAGATATGTTTTTATTTCATCTTTATTCTGTCAATGAGTTAAATACAATTCTTCTGTTTCAATGAGTTAAAATAAAAGTTCTTTAGGTTTGGGCCCAGGAAAATTTGCTACTGGCTGTCCTTTAGGGACCCATTTACCACTAAAATGTTTATGGGGGTTGTGCTTTTAAAAGATATTCTTTGGAGGTGTGCTAAGCTGGTTGTACACAATTTCTGGGTGATATCACTCATTGAGGATGGTGCTACCTTCTCCTCAGATTGGTACAGAAGAGAGGAAACTGCTCATCTTGAATCCATAATCTCTCTACTTTTCTGGAATCTGACAGATTTTTGACATAGAGAAGACTTATGAGTCCTGGGTGAGTTTATCTAGAAGTTTTCTGAATTCTAAAGGTTTAGACTCATATTTCTAGACTACCTGTAGAAGAGCTAGCAGTGTTAACACCTGGTAACATTTTTTGCTATCTCTGTGACAGGGTACAGCTGTTCTTCAGAGTGATATAACACCCTTATGGAGGGTATCACACCTGCTGTGAAAAACAGATTTTTTTCTGGTTGGAAAGCGGAGTGGTCAGTAAAAGAGGAGGACTGGACCTCAGGCAAATGGCAAGTGCTAAAAGACTGCAGAGAGAGGGAAAAAAAGCAGTAAATGTAGTCATGTAGAGCAGCATTTCTGTGTCTGTAGTTTATAGGAAAATTGAAGTGGGTCAAACTTGAACCATTTGTATATCCATTTGTATATCTGAACTACTCTCTTTATAAGTTCTGTTATTTTTCTCTTCAATTTTCATGATTTTTACCTTCCCTTACATGTTTTTAGAGTAACTGATTAATTTTGGAAGACACTGGAATATTTATATAGGTGATCCTGTAAGCTTTACTGCCATTAGTCGTGCTGTAAGAGACTGATACTGTGTGTGGTTTCCTAAGGTTCAGGAAAAAAATGGAGCCCATGTATTTTAGTTTTGCTGGCTAATGACTTCAGGTGGAAGATAGAAATTCTAACCCGATAACAGTGTGCATCTCAGGATGGCACAGAAGTCTGTTTATGCAGGTTATGGCTGGTTTAAGAAACCTCTGAACTGTCACGTACCATCTGAATTAATGAGGCCATATAGGTCTAAGGTCCCCAAAAAGACCCATCTAGATTAGAATCGATTAATCCTGCAGTGGACTGCATGGTATTATAAGGGTGACAACAGATGTAGGTTTTGTTTAAGCACAATTTTTTAAAGATCATCAGCTGTAATCTGTAATTAGTGATGATCACTCCTATCTTGACTGTAGTGAAAATTTCTCCCAAACTATTAACCTACATTTTGTGAAAAGGAACTTTTTGAAGAAAAATAAAAGTCAGACATATGATTTATAGTGAGAAAATGTGTTCAGAAGAATTCAACACGCCCTATAGACTCAAGTAAATTTCAAATCCCTTCAGATATTTGAATTATTGAGATGACTTGATATATCTGCGTTCTTCATGTATTTCCAGGTTTCTATTGAGGAATTTAGTACTTCTTCACTTGTGTGAATAAAATTAACTGTAAAAATCAACACATGACTGAAAGAAAATGTAACTAACATGCAGGTATGTTTCAAACCAATACTGCAGGCTTTAACTCTGCTCATCACTGGAGAATTCAGAAATAATATTGACTAGATTTTATAGCTGTTGCCTGTGAAATAGCTGATATAAAACCTGTGATTCAAATGTTCATAAAGATATTCTTTTTCCTGAATATATACATTAAAATCTAAACCCACCTCTTCTGTATGTGGAGCATTAAAGACAAAAGCATTTGCAACATACCAATGTGGAAAATGACTGAAAACATAAACATAAGGAATCATTTTGTTTTCTTAAATATTGCACGTCATATCATTATACAGAAATAATTCCATAAAAGAAATTCATCACTTGCTAAAATACCATCTAAATGGCTCATCACCTGTCTGCACGGTGTTATTGGTATCATTTAAAAAACTGCTCCAGAAAAGAGCATTCAAGCTGAACTATGGAAATTAGTCTATTAACAGACCTTTTTAATTTTTGTTTTGTGTTATCAAATCCCAGTGAACAATCAATTGAACATCTCCAAATCCATTAGGCATCTAGCTTTTAATTTCCCACGTTTCAATATTAAATGGCCAAAATAAGAGGTTGTTTTAGAGTGATTGTGGTGACTGTAATGAGGCCTGACACTTGTGACACTTCAGCCACGCAACCGCCATCACTTCCATCACAACAAAGGAGCTCCGAGTGCAACACATTGTAGTAGTAGGGAGAGTTGTGAGTTTGCAGCTTTGCACAGCAGGTGTGGCCACACATCTCTGCACCCCTAAACACACATGCTCATACAATCTGACAGATCAGACAATGACACAAAAAAAAACCATCATCAAGGCTTAAACAAAGATTTCATCTCCAAAGAGACAAAGCTTTATGCTGAATGTGTTGTTGCTGCTGAATTTTCCAAATGGAAAATGATGTATATTTTATTAATGAAAAACAAATTGAGGTGGGGATGACAAATATGTTGGCTTTTTTTGACATTTAAAAAATGTGTATTCTTGTTCCTTTTAATATTTACTTTCCTATCATCCTGCAAATGATTTTGTTAATTAGTTATATCTTGTGTATGCTTCAAACAACAAATGCAAGGAAGCTAGGGGACCGCACTAAGAGAGATTAAAAATCCATCACACAAGTGAAATATGATTTTTCAGTCTTTAGTGTATAAATAGCTTCTCTTTTATTTAATACGTATTTAAACAGAAACATAGATGTATGAACTGGAGTCTTTAAAGTCATCGCTACCTTAGTGGTTGAAAAATTTATTTTTAAAGGAGGAAAAAAATAGGAAGCCTAATTTTCTATTTAACTTAACAGCAACAGACCATTAAAAAGTGAAGCTAGAGATGTGCATATTTACCATAAGGGAATGAACTGGGCATTAATGGGCTCTGGAGGCTTATTTGGAGACAGCTGCACTTATCATGAATCAGGAAAGGGAAATAGCAGCCCTGGTGCGCTGTAGGTCAGTCACAAATGTCGACTTCAGAGAGCTATAAATCTGTAACATTACTTCAGCAGCCAACTCTCAGAACACCCTTCTAGCGTTTTCCTATAATTTAAAGATTATGTAAGGTGTATAGTGTGTTAGATGAAAATATTAATTTAGAGATAAATCCAGTAAATGCTCTAAAGCAGCAGCTTCTGCTGAGCAGGATCATCTTCTGGTACACTTCAAATAGGAATTGCTGCTAGTTTTGTCAACAGTAGGAGATCAGGGAAGTCTGCCAAATAAAACAAGGCCTTTTTCAATAAAATGCTTTCAGTTCTAAGTAGTCACAGAATATCTTCCTGTATCATTTTATTACTGATATTGAAACTTTGATATACTGTTTTATACTGACAATTCCTTGAGTCAGAAATCTTAATCGTGAAATGAGCCGGAGTAAAAAGCAATTAATCACAGTTAACTCCTTCTGGCATGTCCAAAAACATATTTTGTTGTTGCTTCTGAATGTTTTAAAGGCATTATCCAGGCTCACAGATTTCATATCCCACTGTGAGGCTGCTCATATTCAAAATCCGATATTTACATGTTGAAATTTAAGGCTTTTAAGAAAAGTGGTAAAACTTCTTTGCAAATTAACATTTTAATTACTGTGAAATAGAAAGGAGGTTGTATTGTTTTAAATTCATCAGAACGAGCTATAGGAACAGACCTTTTAGCTCATGCTAATAGAACCTTGTGGATATTTATGCAGATTATTTGGTTTCTGCCCTGCTGGCAGGAAGACTTTTTCTGAAATATCAGTACAGTGAAAAAAGATTAAGGTGGAAGTTACAGTCTTTCCCATCAGGGAAAGTGAAAACAACACTAAGTGACATGTTTACCTGTGATAACACATGTCCCACTCAACGCTACCAGTTTTATACTTTTTGAGGTAGTTCCTCCTTCCATCCTGGAATCAGAACTGACTTACTGCACAAATTTCCACTAATTTCAGAGCAATGTTAGTAAAGTAAGACCCTATAGAGAAGTGACATATATAAAAACATATCTGCTGTTCCTTAACCTTTGGGAAAACTAATAGGTTAATGATTGCATGGGGTATTTGATATATGCTTTTTGTCAAAGTCCATCCAGAGTAGGGAGGGCCCATTGTACTTCAAAATCACACTGTCCAATGCTATATTGCTCCAAAATGGCTGAATGATCACACAGCTCAGAAGAAAACAGGCTTTTCTGACATCCATAAGTGGTGAATTACACTGCAGCATCTTTGTAACTTTGTAACTAGGGAACTTTTCACGTTGTGTTACCTCATGATAAACCCTTACCAGGGTCTCTTTTTCTCTACCCACAGTCCATGAAATCTTTCTTGTCCTTCCCACACCAGAAATTCTGCAGCTATCATAGCCATATTTAATTTTGCTGCCTGAAAAAATGAAAAAAGATTCAATTTTCTTGGAGTGGTAAGGAATTTTCTTTGACACTGCTAAACAAGTTTGTGCAAGACACCTGTTTAAAGAAACAGTTCAAAATAACAAGCTTCTTCCTTCTTAGAAATATGCCATTGTGACATTGTTTGAAATACTCCAGCTATTCCCATAACTCTTTTTATATGCATGAGTAATATATCTGATAATGTCCCCTACCTTATTCATAAACTATACATACGTATATGTTATATATATACATATATACTATACATATATATATGTATATACTATATATACATTTATGTGTATATATAATACATATAGTTATATATAGTATATATACATATATATATAACTATATAAACTATATAGTTATATACATATGTATACAATTAAAGATTATATCATGAATTATACTTATATGCTAGGTGGATTACAATGATCTAAACAACCTTAATACTGGTATATCCTAAGTTCACCATTACTGACTCTGAAGTCATAATGTTTTAATATAGATTTAGAGTGAATATCTTAGGCCTTATATATATATATATTATAAATATATATATATATTATATATATATACATATAATATAAAACAAAAAAAGACCAACTAGGACCTAAAAATGCTGTCTATTCTTACAGTTTCACATCTTTGTATTTCAGCAGCAAGAAAGGAAGTTTCAGAGCTCACAGACTCATACATTCTGCTGTCAGAATAACACACAGCAACAGAATCTTACAGAATCCTTTCAGAAGACAAACACAGGGCTGTCTTCAGCTCCTCATCACTACCAAGATATCCCATTCCTTCTTCTCATTCATTCTGGCCTCTTTTTCCTGCTTATATTGTGTCTTCTTTTCCTTACACTATCCCAATGAGTCCAATTTTCACTCTAATCCCAAAGTGGCTTCCCACACAAGCTCAACACTCTCTCCTAGGATATTGCTCCATTTCTCCTTCGCTAGCCACCACCAGTTATCCACTCCAATCTCTTCTCCCTTCAGTTCATGTTCATTCACCTGTATCTGTTTTCAGTTGATTGTTAGGCTTTCACCCATGCCACCTCCACCACACCATCTCTTTCCAGCTCCCATTTGATCTCATTATTCCCTTCTCTCCTGTCAATTGATTTTCAGTCCCGTTGGCTCACAATTCACACCTCCAGCTTCAAGGCATCAATGCTTCTCAGAAAGAGTATTGCCAGAGTACATTTACAATACAAAAATATATAAATGTTACCCAACTCCATTGGATGTATTCTTTTTGCTGACACTTTGTATAAAATTGTATCCTGAGGCAAAGAACCCGCCTGGAAGATTTCAGCCAAAAAGGTTAAAATTTAGTAAAATTAAAAGTGAGTCACTTATAGTAAAACTCTGGGTAATGTCAAATAATTTTAATCATAACAGGCATATTGGGCCCAGCCTGATATAATGAAGAACAAAATATGTTGAATTAATGTATAAGGACATGGAAACTGAGAAAAGATAGAGTACAGATACATAAGTGTTAAATAGATAGTTATTTTATACAATATTTTATAGGTTAGGAGAAGGGGGAGTAGAGGGGAAGAAGGAAGGGGGGAGGACACGACTGGAGGGTAGAGGGGAGGTTTTATAAATGCATTCAAGCTTATGTTCTGCTTTGAAAAACTTCATCTTTGATGAATTGCTATTTTTGTGATTAAGCCTCTGTTTATCAGAGAAGTCTAGACTGGTTGCAGGTGTAGAAGCTCATTCCCTGCTAGAACTATTGATGTGTAGCTCTGCTACATGGGGAGATATGCCAGTAGATCCTAATAGCACCACATCCACCAGCTTGATTTGTCCTTACCAGCTCCTACAGGGCAATGCTTTCATCTTTATAGTGTCACTCTGTGGTTATCCATAGTGAATACACTATTGTTAGGGTAATTCTAGTGTAGCTACACAAATGAAGCTGATCTTGGAGTGCTCCCAGAGCATCAGGGTTGGTGGTTGCCTGTCCTCAGCTGCCTTTTATTTATACTGCATAAATGGCACTTTCCCCCTAGATCACATGCCTGGTGACTGCAGTGGGTCATATTGCTGGTGCCTAGGCTCATTTTATGAACGTTTCATGGATCCCAATCATGGAAAATGTGTTCTGCTCCAAAATATTATCAGATTTTAAAATAACTGCAATAAATACTGGGTCCTGGAAGTTTGCACTAGAGTTTTTACTTTTCAGTGGAGAAACTAAAAGCTTGTTTAAGAAAATTAAATCAAGACATTTCAGTATTTACATGGCTATGTGAGAAAGTGCTTTAAGAAAAAAAATAGCAAATGGTATGAGTTTCCAAGGTACAGCAAGGGCATTACTGCTGCTCCCTGTAATTGTCATTATTCTTTAAAAGCAATGGACTGGAAATTACAAAGAAAGTAGTTGGTAGTTTCTCTACATAAGGCAGAGAAGAAACCGAAGAATATCAGGACAGGATTAGACTCACTGACAAAATTTTTCAAAGAGAAAATAGGTTGGCTCAAAACAATAGACACTATACTAATGTCTTAGTAAGAATCTTTAATGAACTTTTATACCATCCAAATATTTATGGCCTCCAAAAATTAAGCAGTAGATCTGGAGTTCATTAACATTCAGTTCACATATGCTACTTGACACCTGTTAGCTGGTTTTAGCTGACCAGGGCAGTATCTGAAGGAATGAATGAACTAAAGCTTTAAACAATTCTATGTTCCATAATGAACTCCCAGAGATGAAGATGATGATGAAGCTTTGTTAATTATGATGATGATGCATAACAGGCATGAAAAGCTGGGCCCCTATTACTGACCTGGAAGATCAATTTAGTTCTTTATATGCAAAAGATCACAATCTTATGTCTCTTATTTGCTCAAATAATACTTAACTGTACTAACAATCTATTTTTAATGTCACATCAGAGTGAACTTTGAGATATATGTACCAACATATGTGTGCGTGTGTGCACATGTGTGTATATAACTGTTTGGGATCTTTTTTAACAACCTTGTTGAACAGTGCTCAGTCACCATCAAGCTCAGCCAATGGTCTTCTCATCTTTGTGAAAATTAACCATTAAATAAATTTTTTTAAACCTTAGGAGAATCTGAAGACACAGATTTTTAACCTTAAGAAAATCTTGTCAAACAGCTGAAAAATATATTTTCCATGGCCATATGACATTTGTGCATTTGAAAAACTGACTTGTTTCAGTTTTCTGTTCTTTTTTAAAAATAGTTATCTAAGATATTGTTCTAAGGAAGTGTGAATATTTGACACTATATAGACTACTTTTACCTTCTCAATCTACTGTACAGATTTACCATCTCCGAATAGAAGCTTTCTTGGTTTATTTTTCTTTTCTGTTTATTTCATTTAGCCATTTAGGGAGGAGAAAAGCCCACTTTCCAGAGGGAATGTTCTGTATTCAGATATTCTAAGGTCTTGGTGTCATGTCTCAGCTGGACGCCACATCTCCATTGATGTCTTCTCAGGAAAGCTACGTACTTATTCAACAGTTTACAGTTTCCACCGCTTCCATGTATTGGTTACCATATCGCCATGCTTTGTGTTCTCCTGATATAACATAGAAGCAAAGACATAGTATTTCAGCTACTTATCTTCCTTCCTGAGCTGAAAATGTAAAGGGATCTGAATTTAACAGAGAAATCACCTCAGAAAGCTTTTGTAACCTTAATTAATCCTAGACTGGGAAAAAAAAAAAAAAAAAAAAAAAAAGGCATCCCCAACAGATCATATCAGTCAGACATACAAATGGTAATACTAAATGTAAACATAGATGTAGCACAGATGGGAAAGCATACTCATGTGGTGGGGCCTGAGTATTTTATTTGTCCATTATTCTGTTTGGAAGGAATTGCATAATGGACAGCACTGTGTCACACTGTATTGGGTTTATGCAGCCAGTGGAGAGCTGCAGGGGCAGCCCTCTGAGCAGAGCCCAGCAGCTGCCCCATGTCAGGGAGAAGCAAACTCCAGCCGATCCAAAAGGGACCCACTGCTGGCCAGAGCTGGGCCATGAGCATCGTTGGTTGGGCTCTTGGAGAGCAGATGAAGAAAGAGTTAAAAAAAAAAAAAAAACCTGCTGTGCTATAGCAGCTGGGAGAGAGGGGTGAGAAATGAGAGAGAAGCAGCCCTGCAGCCCCCAAGGTCAGTGCAGAAGGAGAGCAGGAGGTGCTCTGCAACACATGGGGTATGAAAGAAGAGGCAGGAGTGAACCTGAGCCTGGGAAGAAGGGATGAGGGGGGGCAGAAAGGTGTTTTTTGTTTGTTTTTAGTTCTCACTGCCCTACTCTGTTACTAATTGGCAATAAATTAAATTAATCTTCCCCAAGTCAAGTTAATTTTCCCTATTACGGTAATTAGTGATTGATTTTTCTGCCCTTATCTTAGCCCATGAGCTCCTCCATCATATTTGTTCCCCTGTCCTGTTGAGTATAGGGAGTGAGAGAGCAGCTTGGTGGGCACCTGGTAACCAGCCATGGTTAACCCATCACACACACCAAGGTAACCTCTTTCTTTTTTGGTGACTCAGCTGTCCACCTAGTATGGATGCCTCTGGTGCCCTATTCTTCTCTCTCCATCTGTGCTGTACCAAAGGATTTGCTTTAGACAACCACTTTTCTAACTAGCAGTTAAAACTAATATAAACTCTTTTCTAGATATAATGTGTCTGCAGATTCTTCCAGAGCACCAGTTTTCTCCATCCAAAACAGTCCCAGAGCCAAGAACACTTTGGCTGCTAGAAACATTGGCCAGGTAACTACCATCTGATATTGTTCCCAGATTACATTTTTAAGCCACTTTCCTGTGAACAATGCAGGATTTCACAGTCCATGTTTCACTGCAAGAATACTTACAAAACCCAACAAGTTAGACTTCAGGCAGGTAAGACAGGCAGGTAAGTCAATGTGTCTGATCACATTCCCATGGATTAACTGCATCAGAGCACATAACTGTAAAAACAGCTGAGAATAATCTGTTTGCAAATTAGTGAGAGATCTAATCATACTCCTTTCTATGGATGGATATCAGGATATTGTAAAATGCAATAGTAGACCACAGGTATGTAAAATAGGTAGACATAATGTCACAAAACAAAGCCAAAGTGTAATAGTCAGTATCAAGGTAGACTTCAGTGAAAAAATAAACATTCCTTCTGCACACGGTTATGATTATTAATGACAATTTGGAAAAAAAAATAGTCTTTTTTTTTTTTTTAATTTATGCATGTAGAAAATTGTTTTGCACGTTAATTCAGTGATAACCTGAAATTATGGACAACTAGTATTTCATGTAAAAAATCTCCACCTTTTTCAGTAATTTTGTGAAATGACTGGTTTCACAATCTGACTAGAGCATAAATTTAGTCCTCTGTGATTAAAAGCTTGTCCTTATGCTCACTACCTATTTCTTTTTAATACAAAAGTGGTAGGGTATTTGTTCTTGATATACCAGTATAGTTATATGATTTTAAAGCACAGGTTGACATCTGTTATGCACAGTTGTTGTGCCTGCAGTATCTGAAGAAAATTCACCACCATTTCTGACAGAAGGTGCAAAAAAGTCCTTTTATTTCTTTTCACAGAAATAAGAATAGTACGGAGAAGGAACTTGTGAATTTCCTTCAGGGTTTTACCATTAATTGCGAACAATCCTGCTATCTCCTGGGTAAGCTACAAGTCTAAGGATAGATATTGTAATTTTCATTAAGAATCTCTGTCTAGTTGTAGCAAAATATTATCCACTAACATGAGCTCTTTCTTGAGACTGTTGGAATAATGTAGTAACCATGTAGTCTGCCTTTATTTCATGTTTTCTATTTTATAAATTTTGTGGATTCAGAATGAAATTCACAGATCGTTATTCAAGACTAGGCCTCACAGAACTGCCCAAATTTGTGAATTACTCAAAGGAGATCATTAAGGCCCTTACCTATATGAAAGTTGGTCTGGTTTGTTTGGCTTGGTTTGGTTTTCATGTGAAAACAGATATTTTTGAGCCACTTCCTCTAGATCATAGGCTATCTAGCATCTCTTTCAAAAAGAAATCAGGAAGTCCATTCCTGATGGATCTGATGAATGGACTGAATGATGGAGCATTCAACCTTGCATAACTTTTACTATTTTCTAGCTCTAGCAGTGGTTTGGGCAAATCAGGCATGTTATCAGGTACAGAGGAGAAAAGTCAACCACAGGTGAGCTGTGTTTTCCACTTGCAATTAGATATTTATAAAAGTATGTATTGCCTTGTTTGGCATAGCTTGTAAATTACAAACTTCACTGTAGCAAGAAGAGAAATACTTCTTGTAAAAAAGCTTTGCAGAAGCCATGCTTTACTAAAGCACCCATCTCTGTTGGCACACTTCTAAGACAGGCTGTAGCAGCAAAGATTGCAGGAGAAGCCCTTAGGATAGATAAGCTCAAATGGGTAGCAGGGGGAAAATGTAGCACTCTATTGTCTCCATGCCCTCCCACAGCAGTATCTTGTTCACAAATCTGAAAAAGAAAGATGTTCTCTTTCACATGACAGAAGTCCAAGGCAATAGCTGTAACATCTTGCCTTTGGTTGCATTGAATTGCCTTTGAGGACAAGGATACTTGTGGGTGCAGGATGAACTACCCTTCTCTAATAAATCTGATTACAGATATTCAAGCAAGGAGGAATTTTTGGTATCTGTGACCTCCACATAACATCCATAGTAAGGCTTTTATTACTTTTATTTGTAGACAGGACCCTAGTCACAGGGTTGCTTTGATGTTTTTAGTAGATTACAAAAAACATATGAGAGAAAGGGCCATGGCAGCTTCAAATCATGAGATTTGCTTCACAAACAACAAACTACAAAGACCGCTTGTAATAAAGTACACAGTAGTGTTTGCAGAATTGAAATGAGACTACTATTCAGATATCTAAGCAGATTTCAGTGACTCTTTGAGAGGAAGTTTTCTAACTTGTTTAGAGAGAATGTAATTTCATAAGTTAGTCTGCTTATTAATGTTTTAAATGAATAATTTGTTTTGACAAACTGGGAGGTATTTAAAATCATGCTTTCTAATACCAGTAGTTTTCTTTGATGTAGGATTTGCAATGACCTTAATGTCATAATATATTGTTGCAGTTTGAACTGGAATGCATAACTCATGATTAGTGCTATAAGCACAACAGTTAGAGGACTATTGCTCACACAGAAAACTGTTTTGTTTTCCTCCATGACCTATATACTTGTCTTTAAGCAATGAACAGAAAACAAAATATAACATACTAAGTACTCTCTACTTTTGTCCACAGTCATTACAAAATAATTTAGAACAGCATAGAAAATGTAGGTTCATATAGAAAGCAAGTTCTAAACATAATCAATGTGCCATATTTTTAGTGTCTTTAAGTTTGGTTGTTTTGTTTTGTTTTGCTTTGCTTTGCTTTTGTTTGTTTGTTTGTCTGTTTAATTAAGGGCTAGTCTGGAGGTGCTGAGGTTTTTGAGGGCTGTTGCACAAACTTCAGAGGGGATCAAGACTCTTGGAAATGTTTTCATACCGAAGAAAAAGGAGATACCCAAAATCCATATTTTGATATATTTTAAACAATACTGAAGAGGAAACCTAAGGCTGTAAGAACAAGCTACTCAGAAGATTGAATAAGTGTTATATACAGATACACATAAATTGTTAGATGTTTTTCTATTAAGCTAGATATGATATGGTTTTGGCCATGGAAAAAGAGTGGAAACTTAGTGCTCTGGTAGAAAATTACTGTCTGGCCATTTGTTACGAACTAGTGTTTGTCCTTTCCAGTGTCTGGACCTACTTTTCTTGGTGTACTTTCATGACCTGTCAGGCTTAATGTATGAGATAAGATAAACCTGTATTTTTTGGGGGTGGTGAAGATACCAAGCCATTTCATCTGTAAGTATGCATTAGTGTTAAATAAATTTTGTTTTGCTTTGTTTTAATACCTAAGTATATGTTCCATAATGAATTTAAGAATAAAATTAAATGTGTTTGAAGTCTCTTCACCACAGAATTACCTAAAGATGATCACTTCTGTCTAGTCAAGAATAAGCATAGACAGGAATTTTTCTGACTTTCAGGTGTAATTTTAAAAAAGTCAGTTCATCAAAACAAAACCTCTGAGGAATAGTGTGGAGGAGAAATGAAGGACACAGAAAATATGAAAAATCTCTCAGCTTTCCAGCACAGCTTATGATCAAAACCAAGGCAAAAGTCTTAGAATAGCCTGGACTATTGACTGGGGTTACCATATTCACTTGGAGATGTGGGAGAGAAGCTTGAGACTCATTCCTGAGTGATTCAAAAGTTGGTCTCATCAGTTGTAGCTATTCTACTTCACAGAAATAAATAAACATGGAATTAAGGTTGGTCATCCTCTCCTGTCTCAGACACAGTGCTTATGTCAGGTCTTCCCACTCCCAGAACACAATTAATTATTTCAACGTAGGAGTAGAGCACTGGAATGTGAGATCTGGCAGTACAAGAATAAAACCCAAATCTTCTGTTCCCTATGTGAATGCCTGAGCTCACTGAGCTGTCTGTTATCCTTGTTTAAGTTTCTTTTTTTCTCTTCCCTTTCTTCACTTTTTTTTTTTTCCTCAGGAAAATAACTGAGCAAACTTTGCAAAGCCTGCCTTTTGTCTTTTACACTGATGTAGAATGAAAATTTGAAGAAAAGTTTATAGACCTATGTCAGACAGCAAAATAATTTACTGTCTTATCTACACTTTCAAAGTTAGATAATAATACACCAGAGATATTTTATATGTAGGCTACTTTATTTACAGTGAATGATTCCAGATATCTTTGTATATAACAGTTTAGTAGGCATTAGCTAAGTTGTATGTTCATTAATTTCTTTCCATGTAAATCAATGTGGCAAAAAATTAAGGTGACTGGGACTTTATGGAGATGAAGGTCATATCTGGTATTTTTCTAACGGAAACAAATTAAAAGCATATCCAATTTAAACAAAGCCTTTAGTATAGTGATTTTCATACTTGCTTAAACCTTTGCTTGAATTATGAATCTTACGTATCCATCACATTCTTCGGCTTTTTCCTTTTATATGGACTTTTTCCCTTTATTATGAACTTTTTATCTTTTCCTTAGTAGCTCGGTTGACAGTCCAGGTTGATTCTCTGATGCACAAGTGACTAAAAATAAACTCTCGTTCCTGCCAACAGCCATTTTAGTGTTTTTCATTCATTTCAGGACAGCATCACTTTGTGAAAGGAGAAGCCAAGGACTGGATATAGTCTAGGACAAAGTCAATCATAGTAGTCTGTTTTTTCCTAGAGATGTCATAAAGGTAACAAAATATGAGACATCCCGATGACAGGAAGAAAGAAACATAGATTTCTGCTAATTTTATACATTTAGTTTTCTGTTTTGAACTTAATGCAGCCAAGTTACATGTCAGGGAGCTTCTGCTGATGAAGCTGGTGGTATATGCATTCATTCCTACAATAACAAAATGCTACAGTGGTTTGACTAAACATCATCATGCAGTCTTGCAACATCATCATCATGTAATCCCTTCTATGTTTTCACAGGTCATTATTCAATAACAAGTTTATGGCACACTGTACAAAAAAAAAAAAAATCTTTTTAAAAAGCATCCAGGAGCATGTAGATTTGAAATATCTTCTCCTGGTGGATTTCCTAGCCCGACTTTTTTTTTTATTATTATTTTTATTTTTTTTTCCGTTTTATCAGAAACTTAGTACTTGATTTTGAGATTTTTTTCAATGCAATTTCTTATATTGATTCAATTAAAATATTAGGTAAAGAAAAACAGCTGAATTTTAGTATGAAATGTCAATAGGTGTTTTTTTCAAAATACACATGTGCTATGTTACTATTTTGTTATTTTAATATGTAGGCTTATACTATTTTTTATTTTGTTACTGTGTTTTTAATAATTAACGGTTTTGTGGCATTTGCTAAAATTTGAGAGGCATCACAGTGATTAAATAAATAGTAGTATTTCCCTTTTCACTTTAAAATAGACCATTATAATTTTAAAAGAGAAATAAGTTTAAAAAAAAAGTAAATTTCCAATTTTTCCAAAGGTTGGAAGTTTAAGTTTTTGATATCTTAAAGCCAAAAATCCAGAAGTACAACAGGACAAGTTAGTGAATGTAGCAAAGAAAGTTAAATATATATGTATATTTTTATACATATTATATATATAATATATGTATGTTATATGTATTATATATATATTATATAATATATATATTTAAAGTGCCTGTATATATAAGTGCTAGTCCTGAAGAAATTCTATAGATCTGTCTAAATCTAACTGACACTAGAGTGTTTTACAGATAGACTAACTTTTTGACTTTGAAAAGTGTTTCTTCACATTGCTTTTATATGACACCAATTACATTGTGCACAGTAGGTGACTGTGAAACATATTTTGTTTGTTAGAAATATTGCATTAAATAGTTGTCTTCCATACAATTTTCAAATAGGAATCAATCAAGGCTTGTGTGGTGATGTGCAAATTTTCAGTCAATTTGAACTGATTTGACTCTTCAGAAGGTTAAGGTAGTTTAATGGTTGAAAGCACATTGCTGTGCAGCAAGCTGCAAAAGTCAAAGGGTTAGAGGATTAGGATTTCATTTCCTTTTAGCCGTTGCCATGTCTGTTTTCTGTCCAAACTACTTCTTGTTCCCATTTAACCCATGCTTTTAAAGACAAAAGGGGTTGAGAACTTGTGGGCCTCAGGCTTCATTTTAACAAGCCGTCTCTAGCACTTCGGTGCACAATTTGTCATAAATGTCATAGGTCAGGGAATGTTAGAAACCTACAGCCAGCAGATGGTCATTATGACAGCAGTTATGTTTCAGAAGCAAAAGATGCTTTGTGATATTTACTCCAGCATGTGAATGTTACACCTCTGTAGAATATATTCAAGTTCACTCTTAAAATGAACTCATGCTTTTTATCTCTCACTTCTTGACTAGAGCTCACAAAAGCCCCAGAACCTCATCCTCTTCCCACTGCTCATAGGGTTCTGTACGGTTCCTTTCAGGAGTAAAACATACATGTGGAACAGTCCACTTCATTTACAAAGCTAATAATATTCCAGAATTACTGGCTACACACAAACTTTTCAGTTTCTGTTACATCAGGACAGATTTGTTTTTCTTCCTTACACTACTTTTATGACCTGTTATTCTTTTCAAATAATACTGGAAATTGATGTTTCAAAAAAATCTCTTTTTTTTTTTTTTTTTTTCCTGACAACACAGTATTTCCAGTTGAATAGAAACTAGAAATAAGTATTGTATTATTTCACATACCTCCAGACCTGAGAACCTTACACAGGATACAAGCTTCATTATGGCAGTTGTTACACAGCAGCTAAGGTTTTAAAGAGGAGGAGGAACCTGTTAGCAACAATCTCAGTCCCCAAAAGCCCGAATCCCAAAGTTTCATTAAAATAAATAAATAAATAAATAAATGTGTGTGAAGGGGGGAAGGGGAAGGGGACGGAGAGAAGGAGAGGAGAGCAGAGCAGAGCAGAAAACATGAACAGTTCACTAGGTTCAGATCTGCATAGGAATTGTTTTACGGACAAAGCTGTCTGTTCCTTCAAGAGAATCAGCTGTGCAGTTGGCTGATTTCTTATAAACACTATGACAAATATTGATCTTGAGCAGAAAGCAAGGTGGTCTTTTTTAAAAAATCAGTTCTATAAGACCATTTTGTGCATAACGGCTGTAGATACAGATAAGTGCAGGAGTATAGATGCAAACTTGTGTGTGACAGGCTGACAGGCACACAAATGGGTTTAATATTGCTCATAAGTGAAGGAAGTAGGTGAGCAAAAGGTAAAAGACAAGCCTCTTGTTCCAAGATAACTACTTAAGTCAAAAAAACTCTGCTATATTTAGTAGCAAGCAGCTACATTCTGCAGATATGCTTGATGCATCATTCAACACGTAATCATTCAGAATGAGAAAATTTGTTTTCTTGCTAGTCATTAAAAGTCTTCTTTTATTATGTCCTTCCCAAGCTGCTTAGTTGAACATAGTGAAAGTCCTTAATAAGTGGTTTTACACATGTGAGAAAATAACTGCAGCAATAGGAGTTGGGATTTGAAAACATAGGCTGTTTTCCAGGGAAATTAAGCTGTGTTGTCCATTTGTCTGACTGATAGTTCTCCTTTAGTGATTTTTGACCAGTCAGCTAGTTTCAATAGGTTTCAGAGAAATTTCACACATCCTCAAAAGATTAAAAAAAAAATAATTCAATTCCTGTAGGTATCCAGAAAATCTTTGGATGCAGAAGACAGACCCCCCCTCCCCTTCCCCACCCCCCCCAGCCCCCTTTTTTTTTTTTTTCCTGTACCATTAAGTTACCAGTTAGCAGTGCTACCAGACTATGGCTACCCAGTCAATACACACATGCAGGCCTGTGGATCAGCACTTCCATTGCTTGAAACCAGCCATGATGTTAATTGCTTCTTGTCAAGCTGGTAAGTGGGTGAGAATGAACTCCTAATGTTATTATCTCACTGCAAAAATAGGAAGGGTACAGAGGTAGAAGAACCTACTTCTACCTACTTCTATTCTTCTATAGAAGAACCTACTTCTGTTCTTATAGGAGGAGTCGTTTTGGTAGAAGAACCTATCGAACTCTGTAAGAAACCATCCTCAATTAGTTCCAATGCTAATAGGGTAATTTGTCTTCTCTCTGAAATGGTAAAAGTTACAGAATAACTACCAACAGTGAAAGAGGATTGCTGGCCTTCCGGACTCAGAACTTCCTGACCAGAAATAAGTTCTTCATTTGTTCACACATGCTCCCAGTAATTAATGTTTTCCTAGTGTTTAGATTTTGAAAGGTGCAACCTGTGGCTCTTGGCACCTTCATTTCCATATTTTGCTACAGAGCCATCAGCTACCAGCTTGTGAACCTTGCAGTTAGTAATACCTTCTTGTTTCACCTTCCAAAATGAAAAGTCAAATATATAGGATACTCATATTGCCTGAAGGTCATGAGAGACTTGTGAGGCCATCATTTCTCCAGGGCCTCATAAATGAAATATGCAATTTCTAATTCTCAAAGGCTCCAGATTATAGAGATGCAAACCTGAAAGATATTATCTTTCACAACCTGAATTCTATTTTATGCTCGTGCAAGGTAGTAGCCTCCAGAGTCCTGATGACCCCAATAGCTGTCTGTGCGTGAGTGGACTACAATTCCTATCTGTCATTACGACAGATTTGATCAGCAACTAAATTTATTTAAACACTTTATAATTAAAGCCTGTCCCAGTGATTGATAAGTATTGGATCCAGCTCCCTCTCAAATAGTTTAGTTATTGCTGGTCTCTGGATTTTGCACGTACTGATAATAACAGGAAGGAAACTTTTGCAGCTAAAAGAAACAACACAAATGACACAAGCCTTCACTGGGAGGATGACTACTGTTTAAGGAAACAGAGGCAATACACAGGAAAATTCTAAATTCATACAGCAGGTGATAAGAAACAGTAAAAAATTTACTAGGCCTTTGTATATTTTAAGTACATAATGGATCGTTATAAACATTTTCTCTAATTTCAGGCATAGCAAAGTCTATAACTTTAACACAAGAATTTCTTCTGGCCGTGACTTTGCATAACACTTAGAAGGGCATCATAAAGCATATACTTTTTGTGAAACAAATTTTTGCATACCCTTCTTTGTGTTACTCTTCCATTCAGAGTAAAATAATCCCTGATATTTATTTCTAAAACATAACTAAAGAAATCACATATGTATTTCTACACAGATATGCAGCATAGCCCTTAAAACATCTAAAATTTGATAAGAATGTTTATAATGTTTTCTTTTGGTCACCACATATTGGCTTTTATCTTTCTTGCAATTCCTGTTTTTTTGCAACTTCTGTAATTTTGAGAAGGAGGAGAAATGTTAAAATACGAAAACTTAAATGCCTTATTTTACCCTGACAGCTAAAATTGCTCATGAATTTCCTAAGTGACGGGAAAGTCAACAGAAACTCAGAATTAAGAACTGTTCTGAACATACCCTACATTGAGAAGAGGTCATTGAGCAACATTTAAATACGTCATTGCTACCACTCAGGAATGCAGACAAAGTGATCGTGCTATTTTTCTGAGAACTATGTCAGATGGAATAAAGATGTTAATAGATGTAGACGCAAATGTTTGCATAGAAGTACGGGAAATGGTCATTAGCACATTTCTGTGAAAACTGTGAAACAAAGCACTTCCTTCTACCAATTTTAAATGCCATTCCACGCATACCCAGCACTTACCACAGTTTGTAGGATACTTCAGACATTGACTGGTCAAATGTATGAACATCTGAGCAAACTGCATCGCAGAGAAGAAAATGTTGAACCTACTGCTTACACAGCAAATCCACATCACTGCATGCTACACACTGAGCAATTTTGCTTACAGCCACAGAGCTGTGTTCTGATCTCACAGAGCAGAGCACGACTTTTCTTGAGGTATACGATTATATAGAGTGAAGAGAGAGGATTTATTGACTTATTCAAATCCCAATGAAGCCACTTGGGATCTTTCAATTTTCTACAACAAGTATTAGATCAGGCCCTTAAAAAAGGTGCAAATAAAAAGAAATGTCCAAAAGTGAAGCCTTTCATGAACTGAATAGTTCCCTGCTTCCTTTTAACCCATCTCCTATTTCCTTAAGGGCTAACTTCAAGCTATGAGATTTACCCCAGCATTATGAGAGCATTATGGTAAAAGAGAACATGTGTTAACAAAAATTCTATTATGGTCTTCACCACAGTAATAAGAAAATCAGGAAATAAAACTATAACTTGGCATTCAGGTAAACAGAAAAGTGTTGTGACAAAGGAGTCAGAGAGAGTTGGTAAACAATTTCAAAATGTAAAATGAGTTGTTTTTTTCTGAGATATTTTCATTGGCTTAATTGTTTGCATTGATATGTACACAATAGCTTAAAGATATATAGACTTTTAATAAAAGAATAAAATCACCAGCTTGAGGTTACGCAGTCAAGGAGACTAGAGGTATTTGCTGTATTGAAATCTCTGTTTAGATCATGTAGCTATATAAATTAGATAAAAATAATCCAATGATGGTTATTGCTGGTATCTTTTCCCAGCTCCATTTAGTATCATTTATTGACAGGATGCTTACACACTATACACCAAGTTCAGCTGTACTACTTTGCACAAACTGCTTCAAATGCAGCTAAGTAGTTAGCAGCAATCATCTGCACTCTTCTTCTCTTTACGATCTGTATTTTTCCTGTTCCCATTCTATGCACATCAGTTGACACTAAATTCTTGAAAAAAAAAAACAGCCAACCAACCAACCAAACAAAAAAAAACTTCTGCGGGAAAACTAAACAGAAAAAGACCAAAAATTCTAGCCATCCAAGTAAAGAATCTGAAATTGTGGTTCTAAAGTATGGCTGGATTGTAAATACTACAAATAATTGTTGTAGAGCTATTTTTCCTCAGTCATTTCTGGGTGGCAGAGCATCCATAGAACAGCTTCAGAAGTGGTGTTCTGCAGCCTAACAACCAATTAGTACAGTCCATAAAAAATAATAATAATAATAATAATTTAAAAAAAAATAAAGAAAAGAAAAAAATAAAGAAGGAAAAAATAAGCCCTGAAAGTGGAGGTGGCCACTAATTATTAAAATGAAGTCATAAATAGCTATAAATATTTAAGCCTTATAGTTCGATTTGTTTGTGGAGGTAGCTATTAGCCTGCTTGTGAGATGGTAAATTCCTGCCTAGTACAATGCAGCACTACAGGCAGCTCCAGTGTGAGCGCAGACAAAGAGCCCCAGGCAGCCCCACCCTCGCCCATTCTGCTCTCCGACAACACCCCTTGTTCACAAAGCCCCTTTCAATTATAGTCTTTGTTGGTAATGTTTACTTTTTTCATTCAAATCTCTCCTTTCCTCAGTCTCAGTCTTCCAGGCAACCAGCTCGCTGGAGCCAGAGCAGAGGCAGAGAAAGAAAATGAAATCCAGCACATGCCTACCGTGGTAAAACACAGCAAAACCCAACCCAAAACCGTCTTAGCCCCAGTCCTCCAAGTAGAGGGTGCAAAGCGATCCGTTTTTTTTTTTTTTTTTTAATATATTATTATTATTTTTTAAGCTCTTGTAGTTCTCCTCTTATTATCCACAACTGTCTCTCATCTCTCACTGAGGACGCAGGCTGGTTGTATGGATGCACGATGACAAGAGACTGCTTTAATTTGCTCAGTGGATATCATTCTACTTATCTCTTTCCTTCCCCAAATGGTAAAAACGTTATTTAGAGAGGAATGACACTTTTCCTTCTTAGGCAAAGACAACACAACTAAGAATCCATTGTGTCATAATGTCCAGAGTTTTCCTTGGTGATTTCTGCTTTTTGCCCTTGTGATTTCATTTTATTTCTTCCTAGCTTGTGGGGGTTTTTCCTTCAGGGCATGGAGTGATGTTTTTGGGGTGTTTTTGTTTTGTTTTGATATGTTTTAACAATGCAGTTTTCATGTCTGAAATACTCTATGACGTGCGTTTTGAAATCTATTGTGAAATGTGGCAATCCTTCCTATAATGGACAAAATGTAACGAAAGTATAACATGCAAAACATTTTTACATAAAGATGGTAAAGTACATTATATAACTTTGCAAGGCTGAACCCAAAACAAAGCAGCAGTTAAAATTTCCTTCTTTTTCTCCTTCCCCTTTCCTTTCCTTTCCTTTCCTTTCCTTTCCTTTCCTTTCCTTTCCTTTCCTTTCCTTTCCTTTCCTTTCCTTTCCTTTCCTTTCCTTTCCTTTCCTTTCCTTTCCTTTCCTTTCCTTTCCTTTCCTTTCCTTTCCTTTCCTTCCTTCCCTTCCCTTCCCTTCCCTTCCCTTCCCTTCCCTTCCCTTCCCTTCCCTTCCCCCTTCCCTTCCCTTCCCTTCCCTTCCCTTCCCTTCCCTTCCCTTCCCTTCCCTTCCCTTCCCTTCCCTTCCCTTCCCTTCCCTTCCCTTCCCTTCCCTTCCCTTCCCTTCCCTTCCCTTCCCTTCCCTTCCCTTCCCTTCCCTTCCCTTCCCTTCCCTTCCCTTCCCTTCCCTTCCCTTCCCTTCCCTTCCCTTCCTTCCCTTCCCTTCCCTTCCCTTCCCTTCCCTTCCCTTCCCTTCCCTTCCCTTCCCTTCCCTTCCCTTCCCTTCCCTTCCCTTCCCTTCCCTTCCCTTCCCTTCCCTTCCCTTCCCTTCCCTTCCCTTCCCTTCTCTTTCCCTGCATATCTGAAAACATTTTTTCCTGTGTTCTATCTACTCCAACAACAGATATATGTCATGATGTATGTCAACAAATTAATGACTGATTTCTATAATGATCAAAAAGTAGTCATACCTGTGTACATATATGTATGTATATATATATATATATTATATAGAAAAGCATGATCATCACTGGAGAACATTTTTCTAAGTTGTCCTTCTCAAATTCCAGTTAACAAGAGTTGGCACATAAAAATTAACACTCAATTAAGAGATATTTGTACTTTTGTTGCAGGCAAATTTTCTGCATTTCTTTTAGGGGAAAAATACCTTGTAGATCAAAGAGGTCAGATTTTAAAGGAGTGTTCACAAGACAGCAGACAAAAGTTGGAATAGCTCTACAATTTAGTAAAACCTGTATTTGTACACTGATGATCTTGTATTCAGAAGCTTAGTCTGCTTGACATAAACTAATGCATATCAGCAGTGAGGATACTCTATTTTTTCATCTTAAAAGCCAAGAAATGTATATATTATTGAAATGAAAATATATATAGTTATATTGGCTTGTATACATCCATCATATATTTACGTCTGCAATGGGCTTTAGCATATGCTTACATCTCCAGACAATGTTTAATTAAGACACCAGTATTTTTTGTAGCTCTTTCTTTAACCAATGATCAAAACAGAGGCATCCCCTCATCCCCCCTTTTTTTTTTCTTTTCTTCTTGAAATTTATGCCACCCGTTATTAACAAAGTAATAATAATCTGGGTCAGTCCTGATGCTGTGCAATCCCATTTACTCTGGATGAGGAACATCTGTACTCGAGCCCTTACAGGCCTTAAAAGCAATCATAAATTTAGTCACCGGCAAGTGAGGCAGGTTTCACAGGCCTGGGTTGGAGGCCAGGTTCCCCGTGACCACCCTGCTTCTTGGCTTGTGACCTTCCGCACTGTCCACCTGCTGGAAGCCATGTTTGATATCCAGGCCGGGAAGATGCCTCTCGGTGGTAAAATGGTGTCATTGGAGGGAGTGGAGGAATTTCTCTTGCTCTGTCATTATTAAGGGGGTTCCCCCTATGGCGAGGGGATTGAAAAGCATGATTTAATGTTCTCCAGAGAGTGGTGGCAGGGGAGGGGGATTGGGGGGGTAAAAAAAATAAAATATAAAAAGGCTGAAAGCTTCAACTTTGCTTCCTGAGTGGGCCATTTCAGTCCTTGTGGCGAGTGGGATGTCCCTTAGGAATTCACCGCAGGCCCGCCTGAAAAGAGAAGGATTAAGGCCCTTTAGAGGAGGGAAATGTAACAAAAGGAGCACTTTTATGATGTAGCAGCATAAAATAAGGGGCTGCATTGTGCTGCTGATTGCTAAAGGTCTCTGAACTGAGCAGCTTGCGTTGTAGGCCCTGCTCCCCCCGGGCGAGCCGATCATACTAAACGGTATGCCTTGCGCTCTAGCAAGAGTGCGGTTCTCATTTAGGGGCAAATAAGAGATGATTGGTTTGTTTCCACATCGTGGGTTTTTTTTTTTTTTTTTTCACACCTACCAAAAAGTGGCCTGTGGGGAGATTATACTCTAGTGAAAGTTGCTGCTAATTAAAACAAGTAATTAGTGTTCCTCCAGGCTTTGCGGTTTCACTCACTTTTGCCCGCCAGACAACATTAGTTTAAAAGCAATCCAATTTCTAGCAATAACAGACTGTAAAAAAGTCATTTAACAAGTATATAAGCGTAAGGTTACAGTTCAGGCTTTGATTTATCTCTTCTGGGCTATTTAGAGAGCCATAGCAAAGTTGGCAGGGTTGGGGGGTGGGGGCGGGGGGAAGGGAATTATTTTTTTCTTCTTTTTTTTTTTTAAGTCGTGTCACTGCATTTAGAAAGATGAGACAGAGTTTCAGAAGACAGATTTCCAAGCCACATTAAGAAAATAGAATTTGATTTGACTTTAATGCGGTTTTCGGAGAGAACCCTCGCTTAGCATTTTGTAAACAGATCATTTCATTAAGTCCTTTTGTTTTCACTCCTGCTTCTGCCGAATGAGTACTTTTTATTGACTCTGTCTCTCTCTGAGATGAATGGGAGTTTGACGTTATTATTTCATGTTGGTACAGACAAAAGTGATTATATGTATGTGATGTTGTTCTACAAGAAACTTGAGGAATTTATATAAAGTTTCAAATGTGATGATACATCAATTGACAAAATATATATATATATATATTGGAACATCACCCCTATCTTTGTTTGGTTGGTTTCCAATGTTCCTGTTAGTCCAAAATTGCCAGCTGTTGAATATGTGGATCATAATATTTGATGCTGATATCTGTTGTAATATGCTTCCTCGCAGGGCATTTTGGATTCAAATGGACATGGATAGAGATTCCTTATCTTTGTAGAAGCTTTTGCTTACATGGGTAATACATAAACTACAAATCAAGGACAATAGGAGTATATGCACATGATTTCTTCATATAAAAAGAAAGCACAGTTTTCTGATGTTCAACCAGTGGACAAAGATGTTCTTTTCAGTTTGGTTTATCTGGTATTTCTGTTGATAAATGAACCAGAAAAAGGGAAATATGATTTTTGATAACCTAGAAAAACATTTTACACTGATAAACAGCATAAGATTGCATAGCAGTCACATTGAAATGGCTGTAATTCAACACTAAACTGTCATTTTAAATGTTTTTTTTTTCCAGTCATGTACCAACAGACAAGTCTGTACAGCTGAACTGTTTTCTTATAATGTTAATTTTAAATACACAAAACATACAGTTTTTGATGATAAGCAGAAAAGGTGGAAATATCCATCAGTTTCCTTTTTTCCCTTCTGCTAAAAGTTTAATAACTCAGTCTGAGAAACAGTAGCCACAGAAGTTCTGTTTATGTAGATCTTGATAAAATACTTCATCATATTGTTTAATAACAAATTTAAAGAACAGTGCAGATCTTGTTGAGTGCTAGGATTTTCTTTTGCACTTTAACCATCTTAGTATTTCTATTCATTTCTTATTAAATTTGATTCATGCATATACCTGCATGCATATGTATATATTTCCATATATATATTTCCCTTTCAATCACAGGAGCTGCATTTATTTTCAGTGTCAGCCTGGCATGGAGTACAGCAATAGCAGAACAGACCATGGGGCACCAGAGGGCAGAATCTGCTGTGACTTGTATGGATATAGTGAACTCGTTATAGATTAGCACAAAACCATAAGGGACAGTATAACAGCTCTAATTTTATGTAGTAAGCCATATTTGCACAACAATTCCATTACAATACAAAAGGCAATCTTCAGAAGTAATTTAGGAATGGCAACTGTATTAATGCTGAGTCCAAGAAAAGGAGAACAATTTTCTTATGCAATCCAGTTTCAATGCCCAGATGTATTCTGTAAATGATTTTAATGGTTATTTGATTCTAATTTAAACATAAATTGACCTTAAGATTCACCCACATCTTACATCCATGTTTCTTGTGCAATTCTGTTTATTTCAAGATACTGTTTTTTCACTAAAGTTGACTTCAGAATGCACTCCGTACTTAGGAATTTTTCTCCTTATGACACTTCTTGGAGTTATTTTCTGTGTATTAACAATATAAAAGTGAATAATCTTAGCAGCATAATACTCATGACATGGTGGAATGACCAAAAGAAATTTTGAGGAACATTTAGGCAGCAAATGATTCAAAGTATTCATTGAAATTACCATCTATAAATTAACTGAAATATTTGTTTCCCAAAATGCATATTTGAAGATATATCAAATTTAAGTTAGCTTCCTTCCCCAAATTTAAAAGTCAGCACTGTTCTTCATTTGCACTCTTTTTTGTATAATGATCAGTATTGAAGAGTATCAGCAATTGTAACCCTCAAGAGTGTAGTGAGCAATTCAAGAAAACAATATTAATCTGGCATGATATCGTAGAATCTAATGTGCCTGCTTACCATATAAACATACATGAGCATGGTAGAAGATTACTACTCCACTCTATTCCAGAATTGTCAGAAGTATCTTAACAGTATTTCCACAAAATTCTGTGAAAGAAAATGAAGTAATTTGCTTGCTGCAAAGAACTGTTAGGGCCACCACGCAAACATGGCTTTGAAAATTATATTATTGTTATTTTATTCCTGTTCTCATTCTTCTCATAATTCATTCCTAGCAAAGCATATTCTTGCTATTCTTCTCAGAGGTTCTTGGTATCATTGTGAAGAGGGGACAAAATTGTGTTTCAGCAGGGCCAAGATTTCAGCAGAACAAGAGCTAGACACACACAAAATATGGTGTGCATTCTTGCGGGACAATTATACATACAAATAAGGGTTATCAGATGATTTTTGTGCTAAACCGTAGCAGAAATTTTGGCAATGTGATTTTAATTCTGTCAACTTGTATTAAGCAAACTGTTGCTAACAAGTTGATTGAGGTAGCTACCAGATGTAATGCCGAGTGTCAAGAGTTGTCTTTTCCTAATCCTTTCTGTGATTTCGGGTGTATCTGACATGTCAAGTCTTTGGTCATCAATTTTTCTCTGTGGGCAACTAACAAAAAATCACGAAGGGGATAGTGGTAACACTGATGGTATAGTATTGTTTTGAAATTACATGGAAGAAGTAAGATATGAACTAAATGTCTTGACAAGTTTTCTCCAAAGCCATAACATACATGAAGGGGCTTTGAAAATCTACTTTGTCCCTTCCTAGACCTGATTATAAGCAACACTGGCAGCTTGATATGTCTCAACATGTCTGAAAGACTCAAAACTAAGACACCAACTACCAATTTCTGAAAATATGGGGACAAAACACTTTACAAAACCTTGCAAAAACGTAAACCTTAAAATCTTCAAGGGAATTAGTCTTAGCACCAGTAACAGCTTAGAGTATTGATGAGCAGCATGATCACCATGTGTTATCTTTAAGATTTGTAAGGAATCTCTACCATCTTCTAAACTTTCAGCAAACATTGTCCAGCCTTCAGGATGCCCAGTACCCTGAGAAAAGCTATAGGTTGACAAAAGATTTCTGCTTCCTATGCTCCACTGTTAAGCATAGGGTAGGGGATATCCTGTCTATGACAGACAGAGTCTTACTCTGGAATAAAAATTCATGAAAAATCTTTTGAAATATGCAGAAGACATGGGAAGATAACACTCAACAGACGCTGTTCCTCTATTCTTCTGCCCTGTGCGATGTTTTTGGCACTATGACAGATACGGTGTCTTCCTTGATAAGACAGTAAGCGTTTTGGTGATAAGGTGGTAACATTGTAATTGAGTGTTATTGTAATACATTGCTAATTTTGAGGTGTCATTAGAATCTCTTCAGTTTGTCTAACACTGTGTGAAGCCAAGTCATTATCAGTTTCGGTGGTATTTGAATATTGTCATCTAACAATCTTGTGAGATAAATTCACCAAAAACTTGCAGACTTAGGTAAACATCACAGTTCCCTTTCTTGTATTCACTGTTCAGCATTCTCAACAATAACAAAAAGGAAATATTTTTCAAGGTCTTTATTGCAGATCTTGAAATCTCCACATTTCCCATATTTATCTTTGGCTGTCGGGCTTCCTTTATTTCATCATAAACATAGCTCCTTAAGAAAGATCAAATAGTACTATACTTTCTTCGTAAGCTGAAGTATTCTGGTAAACCCAGAATGTTAAAAGCATCCTAAAAATTAGTTTTGTCAAAGAGGGAAAGAAATAAAAAAGAATCCTTGCATTCAATACTTCTTATTTTGTTTTCTCTCAGATTTTGGCAAATATCAGTGTATCTAATTCCAGGCAGAAGATCTTGTACTCACATATTCTGTGATGTTTCCTGCAAGCAGGTACAAGTCCTATGGCTGGAATATAAGAATGATTGAGCAAAAATTGTGAGAGCTTCTTTGCATTGTCCAAACTTCAGCTGGCCTCTTCATAGCAGATATAATATGGAGAAACACTTAGAGAGCCATAGCTTTCTTCTAAAGGACAAGTCAGTCAAGTATCAGAAAAGCTATCAAATCACCTTAATGATACCTTAACTCTAACCCATAAATAAGTTGTACATACATTCATCAGTTGCCTTTGAGAATCAGGAGCTGTAAATTTCAAGTTCCAAAATGATCCATTTCAATGATGTGAAACACTACTTTTGGATGCCTTCAGTATATTCAATAAAAGTACATTCAAACTCAATGTTAAAGCAATGCAATGTTATTTAGTCAACTAGAAGTCATGACTCCTTGTTAGTGAATGTTCCACAGTCAACATGAAATATGAGTGTATGTGCATTTCTCAAAATACCCAATAAAGTTAATGTCACATCACTGCCGCCTTACAGAGAAGTCTAAAGTATGTAACGAATGTAGAGATTGATCTTCTGTTTTCAACTCAGAGGTGGTTCATCCTAAGAAAGGTTAAAACCCATACATAAAAGTGATGCAAAAACCTTTTACTTCTGCTGTATGTGCTACTGAACAGGTCTCAGTGGCTGTCAATCCAACATTTTTAATAGGCAAGAAATATACTTTCTTAATTTCAAAAAAATGTAGAATAAAATGCAATTTCTTCAGGATGGGATAGTTAGCAAACTGAGCGTCTGTATTACTCTCAGTCTTAAATATGAAATCCATAAAGGGACTTGGTTACAGAAAGTTAACTTAAAGGAAAAAAAAAAAAAAGGTCCATTAAACATTTTATACCCATTCATGGAACAAAATCTTTTCTAAAAATTGTCTCCAAATTACAGTATACTTGAGTAGAAACATATGCACTGGGGACATTTTGCCCTTTAGCATTTTTTGAGTAGTGCTCTGTACATGTAAGAACACAACCAGAGCTAATTTTGAAGATGTGTAGGTTTTCAAATGGTGTGTATCTGCTGCTACTTTCACAAGCAAAAGACTGCATAAGGAATTATACATCTTGAGCAGTGGTAAATCTTACACTTTCTTTACCAGTCCGGTACTCTAACTTGAAAATAATACGCCTTAACAGTATATAGACCACTAAAAGCAATAATAATAGATCATTAGTTTGAGAAAACTGAAAAAAATAACTTGTCTTAGTAGACAGTGTCAGAGCAGAGCCCAGAATAGGTCAGTCACAACCACTGATTATACTCTTTTGGTAATGTTCTCTTAAATTCACCAGCCAAACCCAAACATGGAGGAGGGTGGGTAAAGGATTCACCATGCCATTTCCTTTCCATCCTCTTCCTCTGGGTGTCAGGTATCTTGCAAAGCTGAAAAGGCTATTTTCTTTTTGAATGGTGCAAAAAGAAGAGTGGGCAAGTTCCTTGAAAACAGTCGCTTCTAGTCTACCCATAAGAAGTTGAATCAGCTTGAATCTGATACTAAACTAGTGGGGAATTCCTCCTCTAAAATATCTGTTGTATTATTGTAAGATATAGAAAATGCAATAGCTCTGTAGAGTTTAATTTTTCCGGCTAAAACTATGTATTTCAAGGTAGAGAATGGCGGTTTTTTAAAAGGCAGACCTGATATCAGAAATCAGATAATGAAGGAGGGACAATTTATAGAAGCTAGTAACATAAATGTCTGTGTGTTCGTCCTTTAAAGTATTTGGCAATATCTCTGTGATAAATGGAAAGTAAACACGTTGTTAAGGAAATCCAAATGTGAGCTTTGTGATTCTTCAATACATAACAGGCAATGTCAGGCATGAGAAACTGATTGATTGATTTGTACTAGGAAAAGGAGTCCTGATTGATTCTCCAAAGAATCATGTGAATAAGATCCACCAGAAAAAAAAAAAAAAAAAGACAATTTCCAGAGTTCACTATTAAAATGATAGCATTGTTTGCTGCTGAGAATGTTCATGTTAATGAAAATTGGATAGCTTTGGTGCTTATGTGTATCAGCTTGATCAGCATTTGCTAACAAAACTGAAAAGGAAAAAAATATATAAGTGAGTGTTCCTGCTGCTCATTATATCTAAGGATCAAAACACACACCCTGAAAAAAACAACAGCTAGTAACTGTATATAATCATGTGTGTGTACAAATACATGGCCACCAAAAAATTCTGTCAATCAGCTTGTTCAATAGCCACTGCTGCTTTTAACACATTAGTTCAGTGCTCTGCTTTCCATGTTGACTTTGTAGTGACGGTAGTGTCTAGTTCAAGGTCTCTGGCCTGCAGCTGAGATCCCTCTGTGGGTTTGATCCTTGCTCTCCCAGATTGTCTTTCCTTCCATGACCTTTCATGCCAGCAGCTCTGCACAACTGTTGACTAACAGGAGGGTTGCTTGGGAGCTGAATAAAAAAGTTATCCATTTTACAGGCTCAGCCTTGATTATGGAATGAACTCTTGCAAGGGATGAGAAAGGACACAAAGCTGACCACAGAATTAGACTCAGAAGATGTGTCTGCAGAAATAATTCCTTCCCATATAAAACAAACATGCGCATGCAAAAGACCTCTCACTGCATTAAACAAGAAAACCAAAAGCCTACTAGCAAATCAAGCAATTTCCCTTACAATCTCCAAGGAAAGAAATTAAGCAATTTCTTTTGTTATGCTATCTTAAACTTAAAAAATGTAGAAGACAGCTGGATATATAGTAATGAAGTAATATCCTGAAACATATTTTAAATAGGTAGGAAGAGAGTTCATCAGCATTCTGTCCTATCATTCTCATAAACAAGCCAGAAATAGTTTTGATTTAATTGAAGTTACAACAGGATGTTTTATTCCTGAGTTTTCTATGATATAATGCAATTACATAAGCTACACTTGAGAAATTACTGAAGAAGGAAATATTTTCTGGGTACCAAATGATCTTGTATATAAGCTTAAGATACAAGCAGATTTAATATTACTATAGACCTATAAGGGTTATAGGTAGATATCTATATTATATTATCATATCAGGTGAGAAAATAATTTAAGAAAACTGGAGGTATTTAAAAGACATTTAGATGTAGAGCTTAGTGATATGGTTTAGTGGAAGACTTGGTAGTGTTAGGTCAGAGGTTGGACTAGGTGATCTTGGAGGTCTCTTCCAACCTAGATGATTCTGTGATTCTGTGAACTGAATCTTATTAAACTGTTTAATAAGTTTTACTAGTTGAAAGAGGGAAATATGCTCAATTATATATAATTTCTTTGGGTGATGATAGGATATGTGAAGTTCAAGCTTTTCCCAAATATGTGCTTACACTATCAACTGTTCTATTGGAAAGCTAGGGCAACCACAAAGGCATTATAGAAAACAGATTTTTAATTAATCTCAGAGTCCTCTGCATTGTTTCAAATGACACTCAAATATCTTCTTCAGGGACAGGATACCCTTCAAATGTACTGAGTTGCATAGTGAAGATCTATTCTCCTAATCTATCTCATGTAGGATTTACAGTTGTAATTTTATTAACTTTAGTGGTTTGTTCTGGTTTGTTTTCAATTCAGAAGTATGTTAAACCTTCTGTTTGAACTTATTTAGTGCATAATGTCTTGTAGCAGTGAGTGTCATTGATTAATGAGATATTACACATATCTTTATGAAGAACCCCATGTCAGTTCTTTTTTTCTATTTATTTATAATCATTCTCTTACTCATTTCAATTCTATCAGTCAATATGATCATTTTTAATTTACATTTTCAAGTATATGATATCTGTTAGTCTTAGATGTCTGTAACTATGTTTAATCTCTTTATTTTGATGTCTACTGCTGAAGGAACCAGAATTCAGACAAAAATGCTTCAGTAAAATTTTGTGTATGTTCCTTGGTTCTGACTCTTCTGTATGGGGAGACTTGGACAGTGGATAACATGGTTGTGTCTTTATTTCCTGTCTTTCTGACTACATTGTCTTAAAAGTCTTCTCTTCACCCTTCACCCTGTTCCTCTGAAATCAGTTTCTTTCCAGAGGAACTATTTAGAAACTAAGTAAGATTCTGCACTACAATTTGAGTTCTATTTTCTCCTTACTTCAGAGTTGGACTTCTCATCTGACTTGTTTCCTTACTTTGCAAGTCAGAGCAGTCTTATTGCAACATATCTGATCATCTGCTCCACCATGGGCTACATAACTACATAAGGCAATCTTCTACTTAGCCTCATCAATGTGTTCTCCTGGAGAACATTGGAGAACAGCAGGACAAGATGAGTGCTGCCATTTTTGTGCCTCAGAACTGAAGCATGTGTTATTTAGATGCTGGCTTTTACATGCAACTCAGAGTAATCTGCACATAAGGAACACATCAGTCTTCTCTTTATGGACGATTTAATGCCCTCATTATTCAATGCTCATTCTATTTCAGCTCTCTGTCCTGTACCCAGAATAAACGATGCTGAAAATGAATCATAGTCTTGTATTTAGCTGTCACTTTCTTCCAAAATAATCAACCCATGCCCTACCTTTGCACCTATATAGTTTATTTCTATGGCACTTTAGAATTTTCACTTTTGTAAAGAGATTGCACTAAGCTGAATTTCAATAGTTCTGTCCACTTCAGCTAGAAAATTCTCCAGCACAGATATAATCCACACATACCTGCAAGTCACTGCTCTAGTCAGTTCTGATTACAGAGCTATGCTGCAACACTAGCAGAATAAACAACTTTCAGAAGCTTGCAAAATTCATGATTGTATTCTCTTCTACAATACTTCTTTAAGTACAACATTTTTGCTAATGACTTATGTATACCTTGCAGAAGCATGTGAAGGGCAAAACAGTCCACTGCAGTAAGGAGTTAAAGTTGTTAATGTAATATGGAATGAAAAACCCAAATATTGAAGTTGGTCATGAAAAAATATACTGGGGAAAATTAATACTAGATCCATTCAAGTTTTTCTTCAGATATGTTTTTGACTTCAGTTTCTAAATGCTTAATAAAAGTCATGTTGAGAAAACAAAATAGGCCATGTAGAAGTTGTCAAGCAGTGCATATCTTTTTTTCTTCTGATGCAAAATTTTGGCACAATCAATGTAATTTTTCAGAGCATTTCTGTTGCAAGAGAATCGTTACAATATCTTAAATTTCTCCACCATAATTTTGCTTGGAGATCATTCAACAGATATTTTTATATCTAAAGCAAAACCAGCAGTTTTTAGCATGTCATCTGTCAAAATTCTCTTTATTTTTATTTTTAATTTCCATGCAGTTAAGCAGTGGCTACTATATAAAATATAGCTTAAAAGAATCACAGGTAGATATCGTTTAGGAAAAATTATCCAGACTAAGATTTTTTGCAGATCAGCATCTGTGCTTTGAATTTTTAATAGTATTTTTGAAGATTGTTTTATTTATGTTTGGCATTTTCAGGACTGCTTTTACATTCATCAGTTCAATTCAAACAGTGTGCCTTTAAAAATAAAATCAATTCAGGTTTGCAGATGTACCTCTGTATGTACATGCTGATGTACCCTCATCTGAAGTGCTAGGGTTTATTTTCTTCATGTTTCTACAGTACAATAAATTCTGGGTAGTGTCTAGCTGAGGGTCCAAGGCTGTGTTTAACAAAGAGACTGAACTTTTAACCTTTTGGTCTCCCAGATTTTGATTATTACAACTAACTGATTTTCATTTAGATTTTGTTTAATTAAAGTAAATCCAAATCATTGATGAGCATCCATATATATGAATATACTGACCCTCAATCAATAAAGGATGTCTTTTGCAGGTCACTGGTAAGACTTAGTAAGGAAAGAGATAAGTGAGAAACCCTTACCTCAATTTGATTAGTAATGAGCCCTTAAATGAAGAATTCTTGCACCTTGGTTTCAGTTATTAACTTTCCCACCTATGTATGAATTGACACCTTCCAGGGATAATGCTGTAATATTGTTTGCCTTCTAAACTCTGATTGATTTAGATACTCTGCATGCCACTGGATAATTTTTGTAAGATTGGCCTTTTTTTCACACTAATTTTGAATAGGAATTTTCACTGTTATTTTCTTCTTGTTCTTACAAAATTCACAGAAGGAATCTAAATAAAAACAAATTTCAAGAGTTCTATTTACCTTTTAATCTTCTTGCCACTGCCATTATACTCTTAAGCTATTAAAGAGCAGAAGCTGTCTCTATGAGAAGTTATAAAGTGACATGTCTCTTCCCTTCTTCTTGGAGGAATAATGTGATGAGCAGTGAACACTAGAGGGGGAGCTTAACCGTTCAGGAGAGTTAAATCTCCAGACCCTCTGGGAAAGGATCAGATTGATACGATAGCTGCTGACTTAAACAAGCAAAGTTAAGGCATGGACAGCCATGGTTCAGAAGTCAAGGGGTCAAGAATAGTAGAGAGCCAATTTATTGTCATTTTCCAAAAAGGCACCAAATCATAAGTGGAATTGAGAAGTTTAGGGCTCTGCTCTTATCATGATGTGGTATGTTTTAAAAAACTCTCTAGAGGCAGTTTAACATGAAGAGTAGAATTACAGGGATTTTTTATTTTTTTATTTTTTTTTCACAAGGACTGTCTGTCATTTAAATGTCTGAGGAATGATGGAATGAATTATAATAAAATTTTGACAAATTTGATGGCTCAACCAAAGGGGGAAAACAGACATTCCACTTGTTGGGTTCTAATAAGACATGACATTTAAAATGAGTTTACATGGCAGTTAGACCTTTTTCTTTTTTCTTTTCTTTTCTTTTCTTTTCTTTTCTTTTCTTTTCTTTCTTTTCTTTTCTTTTCTTTTCTTTTCTTTTCTTTTCTTTTCTTTTCTTTTCTTTTCTTTTCTTTTCTTTTCTTTTCTTTCTTTTCTTTTCTTTTCTTTTCTTTTCTTTTCTTTTCTTTTCTTTTCTTTTCTTTTCTTTTCTTTCTTTCCTTTCCTTTCCTTTCCTTTCCTTTCCTTTTCCTTTCCTTCCTTTCCTTTCTTTCTTTCCTTTCCTTTCCTTTCCTTTCCTTTCCTTTCCTTTCCTTTCCTTTCCTTTCCTTTCCTTTCCTTTCCTTTCCTTTCCTTTCCTTTCCTTTCCTTTCCTTTCCTTTCCTTTCCTTTCCTTTCCTTTCCTTTCCTTTCCTTTCCTTTCCTTTCCTTTCCTTTCCTTTCCTTTCCTTTCCTTTCCTTTCCTTTCCTTTCCTTTCCTTTCCTTTCCTTTCCTTTCCTTTCCTTTCCTTTCCTTTCCTTTCCTTTCCTTTCCTTTCCTTTCCTTTCCTTTCCTTTCCTTTCCTTTCCTTTCCTTTCCTTTCCTTTCCTTTCCTTTCCTTTCCTTTCCTTTCCTTTCCTTTCCTTTCCTTTCCTTTCCATTTTCTTTCTTTTATTTTCATTTTGTTTTTTTCTTTCTTTTTATTTAGAAACAGTTGTGTTTGAAGACCAGTTATTAGTGTAACTAATACTTGTCTGAGACAGGAAAATATACTCCTTTTCATCCTCTGCCGCCTGTGTTTTAATTTTTTTGGTGCCCATTTCACGTATTGTACTTTCATATAATGTAATTTTGAGTCTTGCTGGCTCCTATAGGATGTCAATACATTGTTTACTGCAAAAATGAAGTATAAACTTACTGTTTATTTTTACTGCGTCGTAACTGCATCACAGAGTGTGCTTTTCATTTTAAAAGGTTTCACTTTTTAATTTCTATATATTGAAAAGTAAAAAAATCAAAAAATCTTTTTTTTTCATTCTTATTTTTTTTTCTGTTAATATTAAGTTTGTTTTATAAGGGAAATAATGTCAAATCCAAAGTGTCCATTTTCTGCTTACACACATTCATAGGTATTTTGGTGCCCACTTCTAATTTGGGCAATGTAGTGTTTGGTCATTTCTCATGAAGGAGCCTAGAAAGCTGGCCAAGCAAGTTTTTTTTTTGTTTTGTTTTTTTTTCTTAACACCTTATATACCTTGATGGCATTCAAAATAACATAACATAGATGCACACAGGAACTTTCTCAGTACAAAGCATTCAGGGAAGACTCCAAAATACTGCTACATTTTTTAAACTAATATTTCTGTGAAATTCCGTGAAAGGTGGATGTGAATACAGCAGTTGCTTGGCCAGGGTGTGCCTGGTCCATAACCTAAGACAGCTTGAACAAATCTCCACTCCTGGCACTGTCCCTTGGTCAGTGAAACTAGCTATTGCTAGGAATGTATTCAAGCCACAAATGCGGAGCCAAAATACAGCTGAATTAAGCAAAACAAAACATAACAAAAAATCATGTTTTGTTTCCCATCCAGATTGTTCATTTCTAGGGAAGGGATGCTAATTTTATATTCAGTTACTAAAGAAAGTAATGTTCCTGCTATAGCTGCAAGGTAACAAGTAAACAGAATTAAGGTAAGCATGTGTTTGTATCTAGTTACCTAACACAGGTGAAATTTTTCAAGAGCTTCTGCACATGATTTTTCCACTTTCTGTTTGTTCTGCATAAGAGGTAGATACTTTTCCCCCTGAAAGCTTTTTCTCATGTTGACTTGACTCATAGTTTTCCTTGGAGTGCCAGTGCAGATATATAGAAAGTATTAGTATGCCACTTTATTTAAATAAACGTTTAAATTATAAATCCACTTATTCATGATATCTTTTTATATTGTGTACCATATAGATCTTTACATCGACAATGAAAACATAGCCATTTCCTTCATTTAAATATACTGATATTTATCTTTATTGTTTTATCATACATAGAATAAACAATCTATATTGTTTAATTATAGTATATTGTAAAAAAAATGGAGGGTAATTCTTTAGTGTAAATGCAAACAATGAACTCAAGCTTAGAGAGACAGTTGTTCAATTACACATTATTCTAAAATTTTCTGTCTTGAAGTTTCTGAACATGGTGCTCCTGCCCTGAAAGAGAAAGAATGCCACTAGTTTAATTTGATCTTATCATATTGTTTTATCTAAGAAGCAGGATGTCTCACTTTGATTTACGTATGTGCTTTGATGGTATAGAAAAGAGTTTTGTTTATACTAATATATTGTGTTGTATTCTTACAGGCAGTTATTGCTGCAGTAGCACTATGGGTCTCAGTAAGTTGCTTAATTTTAGAAAATGCTGAGTGATTGTGTTGGAGAGAGAAGGTGGTACACTAATTGCACACCATACGGACCACAGCCAGTTTATAAAGGTTCATTTTCTTCTGTTTTGGCACTGTATCTCCACTGATTTTCAATAAAGCTTCACCAGTGAAATTAATAGGGGAATTTGACCCTGTATTTTCAAGCACAGTAATTTCTCTTTAGACAAGACCTTTTTATTACTCTCGTATCCTTTATTATCTCACCCAGACTTGTATTGCTTCTCTGTGATGCTTGAAGAAAGACCATGTATAGTAGTAAATAGAGTTCAGGAAGAGGGAAAAGACAAATAGGAGTTTAGCAACTGTGGAATAAGAGCTGCCTTTTAATCAATACCCATCCATGCTTCACCAGATTTCACCTTTTCTTCTCTCTGATCTCTTATTTTTTACTTGACTAATTTATTCAGCTCAAGTAACCAACTATGGTCTTTTCAAAGGTGGAGGGCCTGACTGCCTTTCCCCAAACCAATTGCTTTTGCTAATAATGTTTGGCACATATATATATATTAATGTAACATCGAACATTTAAGCAAATAATCTGTGAATACAGTAAGTGCAAGTGATGTTGGAAAACTGACTTTAAAGAAAGCAAATCAACACTTTGTAAAGGTACAACATGCTGGGTTTTGTAAATTGACATTTATATTTAAGGCAACTCTGAACGAACTCAGGCTCTAACAAGAGCATGTTTTGGATGGGATCTGGCTAGTGAAGCAACATAAACTGGAAATTCACCAAAAAAATTCAGGCAAGCCCTAAGGTAAATTACAAAAGGAGGAGGAGTGGGGAAATAATTGTCTCCAAAGGAAAAGAGAACATTAAAAAAAATCAGCTATCTAAACAAAAAGACCATCATAATTCTCTTTCTTCTTGTTTAGTATAATGCTGAATAACTGATACAATAACTGATATTTTCTGAAAAGCTTTGGTTTCTCAGAAAAATAAGCTGAAATATAGCTTTATGTTTGTGATGCTAACAGAAGTAACCACCAGTTACTTCTGTTCTACCTAGGGCAGGACTATGCTTTTGCCTGAGCTCAGTTCTGCTTTCTCTTAACATGAGAAAATGGATGGGCCTCACTTTGTGATTCCTAAACAAATGGCAGTGGGTTGACTTCTGTGAAGACATGTCTAGTGAAGGAGATCTCTTTAAGAAGGAAGACTGAATAGGCTGATTCCAGAGTTTGACAAGTATTAAATGTGAAAAAATAATAATAATAATAATAAAAAAGTTTTCCTTTTTTTCTTAGAAGTAACATGAACATGGTGGAAGGTTCACAAAGAAACACAGCCTGGATCTCAGTGTTTGCAGTCTCGCTGCTTGAAAGCAGGTCTGTCCTCAGGATACAGTTGGTTTAGAGCACAGTCACCACCTTGAACTTCTGTCTCTAGGCTGAATCCTCAGATGTGCTTTTCACTAGAGACCCACCCACACTGTGGTTGGATGGTTGAACTGTCTTCTTTTAGGGAATTTCTGCACCTCAGCTGGAGATTGCTACTCCTCCACTCAAATTCAGAGTTTGCCCCTAGGAAATACAATGCAGCAGCTTGAACGCTCACTCTGCAGAGAAGTTAAAATGGGCTGCCATACCCGTCACAGCTTACATTGATATGGACACCAAATTATGACCCGGGCCAGAACATTTCGCGTCTTCAATGTTGTGGCCCATGAGATAGCAAAGATTTAAAGGCAATGCTTTTCATATTGAGCTGTAAAATATGGGGAAAAAAAAAAAAAAAAAAAAAAACATGAGCAAGGTGTTTCTAGGAATAAGGCAATTAGAGGGAGGGTTAGTTGTCTTCAAAAGATAAACACAGTAATTGAAATAAGGGATATAATCTAGAGAGAAAGAATTAAACCAGAAGATGTGAAAGAACTCATTGTCTATTAATACCCACAGAATGATTCATAACAGGTTGCTGCTTTCAGCTCTGAGTGATTAGCAGTTAGATCTACTCAGTGCAAGGGTAGGTTTTCTTTGTGGGGTTTTTCTTTTTTTCTTTTTTTTTTGTTTTTGGAGTGGCATGTTAAAATGTTAAATGTAACAGGAAAAAAAAAATCACTGGGAATGAAAACAAATAGTGATTCTAACAGCCTAACATCTGATATGAAAATAAGTACTAACGGGTACAGCCTTTGCAAATTCTGGTAGAGAAATGGAAATCTACTGCTTTGCACTTAAGAATCTGTGAATCTGAAGCCATTCACTAGATCATTTCATCCACTTCACTCATTTTATATTTAAGTACATTTCCCATTACAAGCTTGATTTCTATTTCCGTATTTCTAAATTTCCCCACATAGAAGCAGTCTCTTCCAAGCTTACATGTTACATCTTTACCAAAAATTGAGTTTCAAGAGGAAATCTGAAGTAAACCTGAGAAGTCATTCTAAATTACAGGCAACTTAAACACTTTTGTTGATGTTACTGTTGTTGTTATTTAGTTGCTTGGCTACAAAATCCAAGCTTGTTCAGTTGTTCTTATAAAGAAGTGCTTTTTAGTACATTTTCGTGGGAGGTAAATGTGTTAAAGGGTATCCAGTGATGAAATGCAAGTGCATTAATATGTGATGCCCAGTCCTATAGTGCAAGGGGAGGCACAAGTACAGTCTGTTTGCCATAAAGACATGGGATAACATGGTATGGAAAACGTCACATGGAGGAAATGCAACAGATGCAGATTAAATAAAGAGGGAGATACAGAAAAAAAATGTAGTAACATGGGGATGACAGGGAAGTAAGCTGAGAAGAAAAAAAAAAAAGCTGTATTAAATCTTCTTTGTTTCAAATGTTTTTCAGTGTTAATATAAATATGCTCTTGAATTTATTTTTCTTTCAGCCCCCCTGTGGTTTACTATCCCACGTAGCAATTCCTCCTATTCCTTTTCGAACTTCTTGCTTATACGCAGATATTCACACATAGTGAATTGTTAGTGATTGTAAACCATGTCCATTTACACAGCAGTTCCTAGGAGGTA
The DNA here is from genome assembly GCF_040182565.1 of Anser cygnoides. Lineage (NCBI taxonomy): Eukaryota > Metazoa > Chordata > Aves > Anseriformes > Anatidae > Anser > Anser cygnoides. Next base: position 2,836,231 of record NC_089912.1, on the reverse strand, counting down.
AAGCAAATGTTTTCACTTAAAACTGCAGAGTAAATTTTACTTTTGCAGATAGGAATTACATATATTAGATTTAGGTATAAAACCTAACACTTTGTCATCTTATCCTCAGCAACATGAAGCAGAGGATTGGATTTGTCTCTCAGCCAAGAGAAGGCAATTAAACAGGAGCTGCAGAGAAGCATCCATGATGAAATGCAGGACGTGATTTTGCCTCCATTATCAGTTTGGAGATGCTAACAATAGATAGTGCACATTTCATCTCTTGCTTCAAAAATAACTCTGTCAAAACAAATTCTTTTTATTTTAAACCCAAATTAATGAACCAGCTTTGTTATTTTAAGAGAGAGACTGGTAAGGGACACACAAGAGAAAGAAAAGACGCAGGAGTCATTGGAAGAGTAGGTGGTTTATAATGTGTTAAATGTGTTTATTTGCACTTCCAAAGTTCAGATTTCCTCATACATTTTCATACTGATAGAGATAAAATGCTAAAGTCTTAAATCCCTCTATGCCATGCTGAGTTGCTAAGGGCTGTTGAGTTTTTGTTATTTCTCCTCTCGAGTTAGCTCTGATTATGCCTGCTGAGTGAAAAATTTGTATTTGCCGACAGAAATAGGAACCACACCACGTGTGCTTGCACTCAGCAAATGCTACAATACATCACAAAGATTTGCTCAACCCACCTTCAGAGGCCAAATCGAGCATGTTATTTTCTGTTTAGATCTGATCCTGAAGACTATCAGTCAGGAGTGTTTCTCAATCTCTGATTAAAACAAGGCCTACAAAGCTGCAAGTGTTCATGCACAGTCTCATTAGAGGACTGGATGGAGTGACCCCGGTCTTCCAGCACAAAGCTGTGAGTGAACTTCAAATATGAGAGTGCATCAATCAAATCCCAGCAAGGCTTTTATGTCATTTTTTTCTACTTTGCCTTTAAAGTCCTAAAGGAATGCCCTTTCCAGTGTACAGCCAAGGATCATTCAACAGCAGCAAACAAACCAACAAAAAGCCTCTCAGAAAGAACAGGATTTTACTCCCCTCACAAAAAGAAAGGCAAGATATTTTCCTAATGTGCTTTCTGATAACACAGGTTTATTTCATAGCTCTTGGTGGATGATTTTTGCCAATCTGTATTGCTTAAAAGTACGTTCAAGAAGTAGAAAGTTTACTATAAACATGCTGAACAAAAAAGAGTTTTTGTGCTGTTGTGTGTTTTTTTTGTTTTGGTTTGGTTTGGTTTGGTTTTCTTCCCTTTAAAACACAGTTGCTGCAGCTTTTTGCACCGATTTGATTGATTCCTGCTTATTGAGGGAAGGAATAGATGCATATAAAAACAGCACAGCATTTGATCCAGATATTTGGTGCTATAACAAACACAGTGTGGTATCTAATTCTTTTCTGTCCAAATGCTGATGACATTTCAGTAATGCCTCTTAACTGGAAAAGTTAAAAGAAAAAGTTGTTACACTCCATTATCTAAAAATCTTTTTCAAAAGATATGATGATGTAGTGAACTGCGATCCCAAATGAGAGGATCATTTGATCCTCTCATGAGTTTTGTTTCTTTGAACAAAACCAAGGTTCCAAAAATAAATACAGTCCAGAGATGACTCGCCATGGAAATTAAATTAAAACAAGCTACAGGAGCTTGAAACACCTAAAGAAGCTAGGCAGTTAAAAGAAGCCCAAAAGTGCTGAGTGACCAAAATTTTGGAAGTCTGAGTTCTTGAAAAAGTTGTCTGTACACACTTGCACTCATCTCAGGCTAGAAAAACCTAATATTTAGTGAGTTTCCAGAGATATCCTTTTGTCTCTGTACCATTCTTTTTTCCCTAAACTTCATAGATTATGAAGCATCTATGACCCAAACAACATTATTTTCCTTATCATCATACATAAATATATACTTATAAGTTTTTGTCGTTTTTAATACATATTGGTATTTTCATCAACATTTTATAATGTGTATTTTTGCAGGCCTTCAAATGTTCGGAAGAATATTATGAAGATATTATAAATAAGTACTAGAGCATTTATGCGACTTGATGGTGCCCCATCTGTGCTTCCCCTGTAACGTTTGGTGGGGCATCTGTGTAAGTTGCTACTTTTTTGTTGTTGTTTGTTAATTAGCTTTTTGCATTAAAAAATAATAAAAATAAATAAAAATAAAAATAAAAATAAATCATGCATTACCTATTATAATTTCAATATGCCTTAGAATATACACTTTTGGGGGCTTTGAGACTTGAGTTTGCCTTTGCTCTTACAGTTTCTGAAACCAGATGTCAAGCTACTACTTTTTCAGTTGTAGAAAATCCAACAAATTGAAGGAATTAAGCTTTTGCACCTGGCTCCTGAATAACACATTTCTTTACTTTTCTGACTTTGTATAGTTGTTAACCTTTATTTTATTTCACATATATCTCCAATCTAATGTATGACATGGTGTGCATTTATGCATTTATAAGTTAATAGGTATGTAGACTCATAGAATCACAGAATATCCCAAATTGGAAGGGACCGACAAAGATCATCGAGTCCAGCTCCTGGCTCTGCACCCAAAAATAAAACCATATGTCAAAGAGCATTGCCCAAAAGCTTCTTGAACCCTGATAGTCTTGGTGTCTTGACCACCTCTTACAAATCTACATGTGGTGAAAATATATAAGCCAAGTCAGCCATATTTTCTGCTGATTATATGTTTATTTCATTCCTTGTTTCAACTTTTTTAAAGAAAGAGGTTCTAAATATCTTTTTGTGATTTTTTTTTCTCTTTTTTTTGGCCCAATTCCTTGGGGAGTGGGGGGTGGGGGAGGAAAAAAAAAAAAGAAAAAAAAACCTTTTTTTTGATGCTTTACTTTGCAGAGTATTAGAACGTGTTCTAAAATCTTTATATCTTTTTGCTGTTGACAAGTAATGAGGTACAATTTTCCGCAATGTTAGAGTTTTTATTTTCTTTTTCTAGCAAAATTAAGTTTCCGTTTGGCTTACTTCTAAAGCTAGCTAGAGATCTTAATTACACTGAGAGACGGTTTAAACTGGAAGGTGCAGTGCCTGGTCCCTGCGGCCATAGGCCAAACGTGACTTCATAAGGCTGGAGAAATTCAGAAGGCTGAACAGGTAGTTTTAGTTTGGAAATGGTTGTAAGCATTTTGGACGGTAACAATGTATATCCAAAGTGGATGTTTAATCTTAATTTGGGCACACAATTGCTCAAAGTCAAATTTTAATTTATGTTTTCCAGAATTCCTGGTTACCTCTTTTCCAGTGGTATGGTAGAGGGTTTTGTTGTTGTTTTTGTTTGTTTCCCTTTTTGACATAGGGATAGGTTTTGCAGTGCTTACCTTTGAGCTAAAGCATATTCCGTGTTTCAGTAACACTAGGCTATGACTGTGGTCTTTGGTTTCTATTATAAAAGGACAAGAATATGGACACACATTTTGCCATCATAGGGCACAATTTTACCACACAGAAACTTGCTTTGTTGCTGTCTGAAAAGTGTTACAAAAACACTTTTGCATAGCATTGGGTGGTAAATAAGCAAAACTGATTCATGAAAAAGAGAAAGCTAATCTATGCCAGGTTTAAAATTCAGGATGTAACCTTGTAACACAAGGACCATCATGTCACAGCCTTATACCCTATGCACAACTAAGGATGATCGCTACAAACACTTGACACTTCCTGTATCTTCTCTGTTACCAAGCTACCCCTGCAAAGTTCAAGCTGTTGCAAAACCACCTTGAAAGACAATCTTGCACTGAGCAGATGCCAACAGTATCTGCAAAATTCCAGCTAAAACTATGTTGTCTGGTGTTCTCAGATGTGGGCAGATTTAGTTTTGGTCACTTTAATGCAGAGTCAGTTGAAACTAGCCAACAGCATGGTTTTACAATACTGTATTACAGCAAGTGGACAATCTAGATATGTCAGCATCAAATACAGACAATGTCACCCTAACCTATCTTTTTCTCAAAAAATAAGAATATTAGTCATCTTCCTACAAGAATGTATCTGTATTTTTCAAATCATATCTGCATAGCACATTTATGTGGTTCAGTCAGTTGTTGTTGTTTTTTGATTTTGTTTGTTTGGTTGGTTTTTGGTTAGACAAAATCTATAATACATAAAAAGAGTTGTTTGGTTCTGTTTCTCCTTCTCCCTTTCTCCTGTTCTTTTTCCTAATTTCATGTCCTTACAGGAAGTTGCTTTTTCTTCTAGTATGGACATTCTGTTGTGATCTGACACTGACGGTGCCAGATATTACCTTAGATTGTCACACCATTTTAGGTTGGTTTGTTTGTTTTAATTTGCTTTGGTTTGTTTTCTTAATAAGGAATTACTGGGTTGCATCTCCTCCTTCTTGTGTTTGTTTTTGGAAAGGAAATTTGTTATGCTCAAGCAGAATTCAGAGAAGAAGCAGAGGAGTCATGAAATTTTGTTTCAACATAGTATATTTAATTTTCGGTTTTGTTGAGTCCATCAGCTAATGATCATGATATCCTCTCTATATAATCATTATTTCTGCTGCAGGTACTTAGAATTTTTACTTTTTAGATTTCATTTGCTTGCCTTTATTTAAACCATCACTCAAACCCGTATTCAGCTCTGGGTATCTCTGGCTATGCTTCTTTTTAGCTCCTCTCTTATGATCTTTATTACTTACTCTTTCTTTTTTACAGATTTCGTCCATTTAATTCAGTTTACGTGGGCTCACAAGTTTCAGGACTAACTTTTTACAAGTCTTCCATCAGTTTTTTCCTTAGATATGCTCTCACACTGAGACACCCATACATGGGGTACTAAATCCCAAACCAGCAATAGTTGAGTTGTTTTCTTTTGCTCTTTGGTAGACTTTTCTATTTCTTTATAAAAATGAGGGGATAATGCAAGCTAACATCTATAAAGTAAATGATCTGTTGAGATTTGCTCTGGAAGTTAGCCAGAATATTATCAATAACTTCTTCACAGAAAACCTATATTTGAAAGAGACTGATTAGTAGTAGAAGAATTTTCCTTGTAAAGTGCATGTTGATGCTGGAATATAAGCATGTTTCTATTTATTTGAACAAATGTCCCTACAGCCATGTTTATATTTGAGCAGAAAATGAAACACTTCAGAAACAAAGTCTGTGTTTATGATAATAGTGTTCTAGTGCCCAGACAGTTGCTGATCTCCCTATTTTAATCAATGTATCCATAGGTGGAGCATATGGATATGCTCCAGACATATCCTCTCAATTACCTAAACAGTAAGATAAAATCTAGGAAATATGTTTATGGGAGGAGAATAAACAGTTGATTAAAATAACAACAACAACAGTGTGGAAAAACAACCTAAGTTAAGACTTTTTAAAATAGCTTGCAAAATATCTGATAAAAACCATGCAGAAAGATTGCAGGCTATCACAGTTAGTTTGCCACTACTTTTGCAGAAAAAGTATGAAATTTTTGCCCATTGCATACATTTTGTTTCCTGTATCTTGATATATCATATCTAGTGAGAAGTATCAAGCTGTGGTCCAATATGTAATACTGAATTTCATAATTGTTGAAAGGAAATAAGTTTTTCTACAGATAAATATTTGGGGCTAGACTGGTACAGTTTGTGTGGAATTTGTCTTGCCTAACTTGCGTTGTCTACAGATGTAGGCAGTTGCATCCAAGTTAATTGCCTGAAGCTCCTTTCACAACGGTGCAAAGAAATGAAGTGAAAAGGCTAATTTAAGATACAATCCAGTTTACGTATTTTAAATTCCTAAAACTGACGCTGGGATTAAGTCAGTAGTACCACAGAAATGATTTTCTCCAGACTCAGGTGCAGGCATCCTCATTGCAGAAATATACTTTGGTAGATGAATCCCACATCTCTTGCCTTGCTCACTGTAAAAGGTGGACATGGAAGAACCTCTTCCAAGAATTGTTTTTTTCACATTCAGGAAGAATTTTTAAAATTCTGATTATTCTTTGCTTTGAAGAGAAATTAACCTCCTGAAGCCTACTACTGAATCCAGCTTAGTTTTCATATACAAGGACAGCTCTGTAGATCTTTCTTGACATTGTCCACTTCCTTTCAGGCACCTCCTAAGTAATAGTTCAGGGTAGCCTCGGAATACACAAGAAATCAGATGAATCATTCATTTATGAGATGACCTAAGATGGGATAAAACTATTTTATGTTATGTTTAAATGCTTTCTTTATTTGGATCATAGCAGATGAACACCTGAAAGTTGTGATAATCAATGCAGGTCATGCCAGGTAGTAGGCAATGGTTTGTAGCCTTGTTAGATCTAGTGATAGATTTGCTCTTTATCTGCACGTGGGCTTTCTTATATGAATACCCCAATTTTTGCAACTATCTTGCAGCAGAAAATGTTCTGAGTTGTAATATTCAGTATAAGAGAACTCATCAATCAAATTCAACCTAGAATTCAAAGTTACCTGTAATGTAGGAACTTCTGAAGTATTTATTTTTATTCTCATTAAATAAAGAGAGCCACAGATTATGATAAATCTTGTGTTGCCCTTCAGAGATACATCATCTAGTGCTTGAGGCCAAGAAATGAGTAGTTTCCATAATTAGTAAGGGAAATTGAATAATTGGGCTGTGGTTTATGAGGGTACTTTCTCCAAGAAGAGAAACCATGTAAGTCTCAGTCAAGTGGGTTAACATGATTTATTTTTTTAGCACACAATTATTGCAAGTTCATTTAACATAAATTCTACACTTGAATATTTAGTTTGTGTTTTTTTCATTTCTTCTTAGCATAACCACAGGAACATGTTTTTGTGAACATTTTGTACTTATATTTTCTGCTGGAAACATGCTTATTATTATAGTTAACATGATTTCTAACTCAGAATATATATTTATTTTTATTTATTTATTTATTTATTTTCCTGAAGACAGTGAAAGAAGTAAGTGCTTGTCTTCCAATAAACGGCATAAATTGGGATATTTCAATGAAATTTCACATGGTAACAAGATACCAATTTATTTCCTATTTTGCCATCACAGAGAAGCTTTACATCTGAATTGTTTATGCTCAAGTAATTTAAAAAGCTAGATCAGTTAACAGATAACAAATATCTTCTTTGCTAGGTACAAAAATACTCTTGTGAGCTGGCATTTTCTAATGCATGTATGATGTTACAATGCATGCATTCTAATGCAGTACAAAGTTAATAAAAACAAGAAGAGGAAGAATCCATTTCATGTATGCCTTGTAGGAATCAGAGAATAAGTTTGCCCAGAGAGAAACTGGATCCTTCCAAATTTCAAAGTGAATAGTTCCAGAGACTTCAGGAACTACAATCCCTACAGTGTTGCACACTAAATAAGAGTGATTGAAAAACTGGAGGAGTGACCGTATATAAAATGTGTCCATCTCAAGATTACAAAAGGGAGAGTAGAAATTACAAAATCTGGTACAAGAAATGACAATGACAATGTAGGATTGTGTTAAACATTGATTATTAAATCAAGTAATGACCACTGTAGATATAACTCTTGAACTCTGAGGATGTCTTGCTGTGAATCCAGGGCCATGAGGTCAAGTGGTTCTTCAGACACTGCATATCTGTGATCAACCTGGCTGTAAAGGGGTTTCATAATATTCGAGGATGAAGAAATCAGAGGCAGGTAGACCTCATGCTAAGCACATCTCAATTCCTTTGCATGTGGTACTAGAGAAAGCTATTAGTACATCTTCCCAAAACCCATCCCACCATGTCAGAGAGATCTGGGAAGCACAGGCAAGAAGAAGAAGCCTGCCTAGAAAAACAATAAAAACAATAATAAAAATTATGTGGAACAAAGTGTCAGAGTTTCTGGTGTTTGGTGGTTTTGTTTTGTTTTGTTTTCATGTTATTTTATCATGGAGATAATTTAAACTCACAGCAAATCAGTACTCTGGAGGTACCTGGGAAAAAAAATTGACCTTGTTATCCCTTACTGGGTTTAACCAACCATCCACCCAGTCCAGCATTCCTGTTTCTGCCAGAGCAGCAGTTTTTGCTTGCAGAAATATATAAGAACAGAGAAAGTATATAATACAGAGAGAGTAGACGAATGCATAGTAATCGTTCAACAGACCTTAGCCTGAACTTGTAACCCTTATTCATGTGAATAAAGTCCCCTTGAAATCAGGGGATTAGCATCCTGACAGTATTGTTCTGTTTCACTTTTTAACAGAAATAGCATCATGAGCTTTCCAAATGGATATTGATCCTCTAAACCCTCTTACGAAAAACCCCAGTAGAGTTTCCTAAAAGAAGTAAGGGTTTATGGAACAGTCAGGGTATAATTTCAGCTAAACCTGAAATGTGCAAATGTCTGTATAATTTTTTTCATAATTGCTGCATACTGCACATAACCTCCCATTGACTCCTCTTGTGTGTTTAAAAGCCTCTAAGTCTGGTTTCAGTACTGAAGCTGTTAAGTGTTCATCCTGAAATGCTGATCTCTGGAAAAATAATTCCAAAACAAATATACTTATTTTGTTTTCATGAATATGACAGAGGTCTAATATTTTGTGATAAGTTATTTAATATCTCCCTTTGAATATAGTTTTTAAGCAATTTTGATTTTTATATGCTGTATTTAGAGTAAAAAAAATCAAACAAAACCAAAACACTTTCACTTAGATAAAAAATGTATTACTCTGTTTTCTCTTGGATTCTAATGAAGTACAATTCCCACTTTTCTAGTTGAAAACTTGGGAAGCTTTGATTACATAAAATGGTTGTGATGTTTATTGGCATCAGAAAATGATAAGTGCTCCAAAACATTCTTGGTGTTTAGAGGTAGCCATGAACTATGGATTTGCATGCATCAGGCTGCATCAAATTCCTAAACCAGTACTTTACACATACCTAATCTCTTAGTACATAAAGTGCTGCATGTAATATTACTGAAACAACAATCTAGCTTTTAAAAAAAAATGCTTTCCAGTAACTATTTAGTTAGAAAAAGAATCAATATTCCTTCAGTATTCACAACCCACTCAATAGCTTAACTGATATGTTGTTCAGGAAAGGCTAAAAAGAGAGAGAGAGAGAGAAAGAGAGAGAGACAGAATGAAGGCACAGAAAGAAGCAGGAAGGGGAAGGAAAAAAAATTATGCCGCCTAGCTACAAGCTACAGAGGGAAATTAATATTCAAAAGGTTAAGGTGTCTGTGAAATGTATGTAATGAGTAACACTCATAGTTTGTTACTATAGGTTCATTGCCTCTAATGTTGAGGACGGCACATGGATAATTTACGATTCCCATTGTCCCCTCTGCAGGGATTAATTCTGAATTATTTATGTACCTATATACGCACAGAACTGAAACATTTTAGTTAAAGTCAGCCACTCACTCATAGTCTTGAAATTATGCAGCCCTTGTTGCTAAAAATGATGTTAGCCTCTTGTGATTTAAGTCATAACATTTTATTTTCAGTCCCACTGAGAGAGAAAGCATACAGGAGGAAAAAAGATATATTTTTCCTGAAGAAATCTCTGAATGCATTTTTTAAAGATTTAAATAGATAATGGTAATTTGTTGAGTCAAAATATTGTTGTAATGTGCATGTAAATAAACCTTTATTTTATTCATGATTCCAGATAATTTTTCTATTGTTCTGTAAGATTTTTTTTTTTTTTTAAGATGGCTATCTTTAAATACAAAAGCTTTGCATTTCAGTAAAGGGAATCCCATCTACTTATTAATTAATCAAAGAGTGGAATTTCATTTGGGGAAATTGGTCTCAACTGTTACGAATTCCCACTGAATCACTGCCTTTGGTACAAATGAAACCTTCACTGCTGTTTCCATTTGAACTCCAATGATTCCTTGCTGGTCTAAATGGCTCATTTGGATACATCAAAATTCTTTAATCATGGAAAAAAAGCAGACATTAAACATTTCTTAATAAAATATTAGATTAGGGAGTGTCTTGTGATCTACACTGAGGATAGTGTTTGATAAAGATCTAACCCAGTCAACATGAACAGTTCATAGTCATTTTATCTAAACTAGATGTTAATTTAATGTTATGTATGGTTTTAACCATTTTTACTTCATCTGGTGGAGGATTTTTGTTTGTTTGTTTGTTTGTTTGTTTGTTTCCTTGATTTGAAATTCAAACATATTTCAATATGACATATTTGCAGTGCAAAATTTCAAGTCTATTGATATACAGATATTATTACGCAGAGAGCAATTAATAAAGGGGAAGAGAAAAGAAGCCATTGCTTGAGCAGCCACAAGCCTTTGGGGTTTCAGACAAACTGGCCAACTCTGCCTCCAGGAATTGTACCCATAATGATGACTGTGCATTGCAAGCAGACAGCATAGTCTGCAAGTAGAGTTTTTAATACTAAGTAGATAAAGATGTAAAAGTATCTGATGCTTTATATGTATATATATATATATAAAAGATCAATCCTTCTTTTTACCCCTTCTGTACAATTCAACAATTGCTAATGAATTAGGAGGAGGGGCATATTGATGTACTGCTTGACTGTAACACAAAGAAGTGTAGTTAGCAAAAAGCTGCAGTGGGTAATGAACAGTATTTTAACTCGGCAGTTTAACCTCCGTGTCTGTCAGCAATGACCTTTTACCAACCCCAATGAGAGCCTGATTTCTCACTTTTGCTACTCACTGCTGGATGAGTGAATGTAGAATTTGACAGCGAGAGGTTTTACATGAAAAGGGAAGGTACTTAAAAAGCATGTTTTGTGATGATAGGCTACATTTATTCACTGTTCATTACGCTGGGTGCAGCGGCAGCGTTGGTGGATTGATTGGGTGTGAGCAGCTTGTCTTCTGGGGCAGCAAGGAGGCGTTATTGACCTGCATGGGAGCCGAGGTGGCCTCCAGATGACCCCCCTTTCACCTGGAATTGACCTTGAAAACAACCTAGGGTTCACCCCACTTTGAATAAATAGAAAAGTGTCTTAACAGCATGTGGATTATTAGAATTGACATATTGCACATTTCTCCTTTTTCAACTTTTATTGAGGTGCGTGTGTAGGGGGTGAAGAGAGAGTGTTGCCTTTTAAATTTCCAGATCCAGCAGCTGCACGGCTTGGTATTTGTACAGATTTATGGCGGGAGGCAACTAGACTTTCTCCTGCTTGATGCTAAATTTTACCATTCATCATTATTGATTAGAGCCTACACTCTATGACAGAGCCCAAACCTTACTATGACAATTGCTATTTCAGTTGTTATGGGCCATAATGGGCCATAGGGATGATTTAAAAGAGCACAATAGCTATCTGTAATTACACATGAATAATCCATGAATTCTCTAGCACAGTGCTTATAATCAGACCCTAACAGCCAAGGCCGAGACATTTGTACTTGTTTCCCCTTCAGCAACTAGACCAGAAGGCACCTTTACATGTAAACTCAGTCACAACAGGCCAAAAGCAATTGTCTCCTTCTGTGTCCAATCTCGACTTTTCTTCCTGTGCTTAAAATAAATCAGTTAAAGTGGAAGGTAATGGAGTATTGCATTAATGCCCGGGGTGCAGCCCCCTAATGAACTTGACTTGGCATGGTGAGATGCCTGGAGCTGCCTTCTCACGAGTAGTTTCATCCGGTTTTGTTTTGTAGACCAGACACAAAGAGTTGTTTTCAGTGTTTCTAAACCCTGATGATAGCTTGCTTCTATGACAACCTTCTACTGTGTGGAAAGACAAATAAAAGAAAACGATACAACAGCTACTCTAAAAGTCAGTGCTTAATTTTACCTTGACTTACTCAACATTAAACATTTTTCTCAATTGTTGTCCAATTTTAACTGTCTCAGTCAGTCTTGAAATATTAATAACATTGATCACATAAGCATCTTTACTGCAGGTTAGCTGCAATTCTTTCTGAGAGCTGTTTTGATGATAACTGGGTGGTGGTATCACATAAGTGACATGAAATTTAGGTTGACCAGATTTTTCTTAAGCAAGGCTTCCTCAATTGTAAATACTTCATTCAAAGCCGGTTGGCCATCTAGGTGGCCATCTGGCTGCAAAATCTCCAAAACCACTATTTTCTTCTCAGCTTATGATCCCTGACCCATGGCTGTCCTAGACATCCATGTTGGTCCCATCTAAAGAGAGTACATGTTCTCTTCAAATGGTCAAAGTGTCCCACATATTTCTATTTTCAGCAATACCTGTCTCAAACTATTATCTTTCCTAATTTAGAGTTGCAGAGGGCTTTTCAAACTTTAAGAGCCAACTTTTTTGTCCCTCCACATTCTAAAGCTGAATCATGGCTTGAAAATACTGTTAAATAGGCCTTGTTGCACTATTAAAATATAACATATACTAAAAACAGCAGTTGCTGAATAAAATAAGAACCTGTACAATTTTATTCTGAATCATGTAAATGTTCTTGTTGTTATATTTTTCAAATATTATTTCCTTCTAACTGATGGCATTTATCTGTACATCAAGTAAACACAAAGCAGGGATGTGTTTTCTTTAATAGCTGAGTCTGTACATAATAATAATAATAATAATAATAATAATAATAATAAAAGAGTGACTTATAATTGGTATAACATTAGAAACCCATGTAGTAGCACAGTCAGCTTCCATCTCATCTTTGTTCCTACCTCTCTATAAAGCAGTTAAGGCAGTTTTCAGATAAGGCAGTTTTGCCCAGAGGAAGAAATGAAAGGGAATCCTCGTTAAAAGGTACATTAACAAAAAAAAAAAGAACAGCTTTATTGGGGACATGTGCAGAAAGGGATGTTTGAGTAGCAAATGATAATTTACTTTTGAGGTATATTAAAAAGGTTTAATCTTACCGATCATGAGTTAAATTGGATGTTTTAATCAGTTAGTGAGTGCCAAAAATAATTATGCCAGAGTGCTTAGTTTGCAGAATGTGTACACAAAGCATATAAATCCTTTCCTTCCCCAGGGATTTCTCAGAATAACACACAACTAAAAGACAAAAGCAATATCAAACTCATATAAATTAACATTGCAAATGATCTGAAAAATACAATAAATAACATGATTCTATCACTCTGAATTTGCTATACAGGGAAGACTGTCCAACACAAATACATTCATTAATCTCCTATATCCTTACTAAACTTTTTCAGGAAACTTTCCTTCCATTTACTTTCCACAGTTCAATTGAAGGTCACCCTATGCACAAGGAAAGTGTACTGGTGTCTATGGACAGAAATCTGTCATCTTTTCTGAAATAAATGCTCAGAAACAAATTAGTTTTTTCACTTATTGTACCTCCTTATGAGGAAAAGTATCTGTCAGCATTTAGTACACACTCTAAAAGCCAAAACAATGCACCATGATGAATCCTTTTATTCAGTTTTGTAGCTCCTCATAGGAGCGTGTAAAGACTTTTTTTTCTAAGGATTTTTTTTTTTTTCAACATAGTACAGAGGATAGCTACAGTCTATGCATGCCTCTGTGTGTGTGTGCTTATAATTACTGTAGATTGGATGCAAATTTAAATGAGATGGCAGCTGTGTAGGTGAAATGATCTTTAATCTTTGCAGCTTTTGCAAAGTAATTTTGGAGCTAAATAATTTGAAGCTAATAACCCTTTTACTTGGAAAACATTAGAACATGCCCATCATATGGTACACATACTGGAAGGCTTTTTTGGGGGGGAGCACCCAAACTATTATTATTTATGAAATTACAGAAATACTCTTATGACACAAGTTTTTCATTCCGTATTTTCTAGTTCCTATTTTCACCCTTTCAGTGTTCTTATTCTCCTTTTCTTAACTAACAAAATTTCACAGGATAATCCCATCAACTGAGACTAATATGACAATTTAAAAATTTTCCTGTGTTGTTGCACTCCCTTCACACAGGCTTTCCACATGTGAAGAAGGAGAAAAACTGGCAGAAATAAGCAGTAGCCTCTACACTGAAATTCTGAGTTGGTCATTATGACGTAATCTTGTGTCCCTTCCAGCCTGGCCGGTTTTGTCAGTTTTTTTATTTACTGTAAAAAGTCACATACAGGGTTTGATTTCCCACTGTTCACATTTGCTCCTTGGGAGTTAACTCTACTGAAAGCAGCAGAGTTAGAATCACATTATGCTTCCCTCATTCTGCTACCATTTACACACCTCACCATATGTGCATAAGTATTCTACCTGCCCTGAATGAACTGCTCATTAATAACATTTTTTTTTCAAACTACATGCTCAAGGTACTTTAAGTACTTAAATATAATAGAAGTCATAGGTGTAGCAATTTATGCTTGTTTTAAGTTTGTGCCAGCATACAGAACACCCCCAAACAATTTAATATATTCATTTCATTCATTAAAATAATTCCAAAGTAACATTTGAGATTTGGATTACTATTGTTTTCCTAATGTCATAATTATAACTGTCTTTTACCTCCTATATTTTGGCCAGTTTCTACTTGCATAGAGAAAAATTAAAAATAAATAAATAAATAAATAAATAAATAAATAAGTTCTATAAGTCTCATCCAGATACCACCTTAAGGTTTCAATTACCAATTAAAATCTGGCTTGTTGTACTGAAATATTAAAATGGCTGATTTTGTACGCCACATTTATTGAAATGCCTGCATATAATTAGGTGTTAGAGACAGAATGTAAGTCCTAAGTATGAATGTTCTGACTTTTCTTGCTTAAAGTAACAATTTAATTGATAAAAAATTGCTTCTGAAATTTTCTTCATAAAGTCAGTAATTACAACAAGAAAACATCACAGAAAATACCTCAATTATCCATTTAAGGAAAACATGCTGTTGTGGATTTACTGCTAGTTTTATTAGTAGGGCTCTAAGGGGTAGTTCAACTAGTGGTGTTAGAGGCTTTGAGTTTTCTGTTTCTGTGTGAACTTTCAGATGCTAAAGTGACCCGATGAGGTAGTTTTATTTTCTGTAAAATGTGTCTCCTGCAGTCTTCTACAAACATAAATATCTGAGTTCTCTCTTAGAGAAAACTGGGATACCTCTAATTTTGTCCATTTACACATTTGTTATTTGTTCAATAAAAAATGTTCTATATTGCCTTTAATGTTTGGTAAACCATTAAAAAACTAGAAAATTAATTGGGGTTTGATATGCATAAAACACCAATTGTTATCTCAGATTATCCATTGTTTCCTCAGGGCAACAGGTTTTTATGTTTTCTGCCATTCTTAATTTCCCCAAGGATGAAGCAGGAAAACAAAAACAAAACAAACAACAACAACAAAAAAAAAACACATTTAAAATACACTTATGAAAAAAATAACTACTCAGTCCCTAAGTATTTTATCCACACTATTGCCGACTATAGGCACAGCTTTCCTGCACAAGAGCTCACACATTCTATGATATTTTGTTTGCTTTTTTAAAAGCATTTTTTACCTTCTTTTATTTTGAGTTGGACTTCTGTGAACTCCAGAGGGCTGAAATTTCTTTGTTGGTGTGTTTGGAGTCAGAAAAAAAGGTCAATAGACAAGAATTCATGTAAGAAATACAAGAAAAAAAAAAATAAGTAGAAAATATGTTTTGAAAGAATTGGTAAGTGAAAGAGGCAGACTCACACACACACACAAAAAAAAGTTCTGAAACATGATGAAAAAGAGTGAAACATTAAAATCTCTATGATTTGACCATATACTGAGTTACTTTAACTTTGTCTCTGTCCCAACCTTCGTATTTGAGTATAATCTTTCATTATTTTGTCTCTCAGGATGTTTTCTGCTGCATGACATTAAAAATGCATAGTTATATACTGCAAGAAAGGAGGATAAATCTGAGAAAAGAGATTAAATTGTTGAGAATGTAAAATAAAAATTAGAATAACCAAGAACATATAGCTGTTGTCTTGGGAAATGGTGTGAGTTATAGAAAAAAGACAGAAAAAAAAATATGGAGGGAAACTGTATGATGGAAAGTATTACAGAAGAGCTAGAGAAGCAAGAAAAAGTAAATAATAATAATAATTAAAAAAAAAAAGGACAAATACAGAAATACAGTAATGACTTGAAACTAAAATGATCAACAGAAAGAAGTAAAAAGAAAGAAAATAAAGTTAAATTGCTTTGTTCATTTTTAATACTTGCCTGAAAATGGGAAGAGAGCCAGAATCCAGAATTCTTGCTTGAGGTGTAGCATGGCAGAGGGGAAATAATAACAATATCCGTCTCCCTATCAATGTCTGGCTCTAAGATCTTACAAACAGTTGCAGTCTGAGTGTTCTGTATGAAGGGAATAACACTTTTCTTCATTCACTCATGGGATTATTCAATTCTGAAATGACTGCAAGGGTTTTGAGCCAAATCTCACTGAAAGAAGCAAGTGAACAATACATAAGACCTTGAAGTTCAGCCTGCTCTATGCAATTATGCCAAGATATTTAAAAAAAACATGGCTGTGCATCTTGTGGTTGTACACGTGAGAGAAAGAGGAAGAGGCAATTATTGTATATAAACTTTCACACCATTCTTTATACAATTGAGCATCAAAGAAACATATTTTAATATAAAAACTAATTATTTCACTCTTAGTTTTTGCCAGTCCCACACCCCACGTCAGCTACTTACACCCAAAGCAATATCTTGTTTCCAAGGACACAGAATTGTCTTTGTTCTTTGGTGGGAAATTTCTGCATTGGAGGGATTTCTGATAGAAAGTATGAGTTTCCTTTTTATTAAAAAGTAAAGTTTTTCACACTTCGTGGGCACGATTTCAGTGACAGCGGGGAAGGGAAACTCCTGGTATTCCAGAGTGTGCTGGGAAAGTTAATTTACTTGGCTAGTATCTTTCTGATAAGTCTGCTGTTATCAAAGGTATTTTTGTTGGAATAAAAACTTTCTCCTGTGTCGTACCTCATCATCCTGCTTGACGGGCCAGTGGAACCATAAGGATGCTGGTTTGTTGCTGTGGAAGTGAATGGGATCACAAATAACACCTTTTGATCCCACTGCAGGTTGAGATGGGACAGCCTGATGGATCTTTTAAGCTCTTGCAATATACAATACAACATGCTTATGTGATATGAGTAACTGTGTGCATTGTATTGCAGATTAAGACATTAGAAGTGTAGACAAGTATTGTCAAATATTTTCTGTGACAAGTTTGTCTTCTCCTCAGTAGGAGCAGCCCTCATTTAAAAAGAGGCTGCCATCAAAAACACATCTTTGTTTCTATGCAATATTTTACTTTTTATTCCCCCACACATCCCCCCCTCCCCATTTCATTTTTTTTTCCTGCATCAGGCAATTGTAATCATACAGTCTCTTGCCCCCAGTGCCATAGCTGCTTTATTTATGTGAGGAATGAATATAGACTTGCCTAGCCTTAACTACTGTATGCAATTGAGTACATACGTCTGCACACATTGGATATTCTTATTCTATTTTTTTCCGCCCTTTTTTTACAAGCTTTCTTTACTCCTACAGCTTACAAAGACAAATGGAATATTATTAATTGTGCTAGGGTTCCAAACTATTCTCATTACCAGAGTTCTGTTTTCACTTTAACTGTGGAATTCATAACATTCCTAATGCCCAATTTATTTTTTTATGAATTTCTCTCAGTTTTGAATGTGACTGAAGAGCATGTGTTCTGTTCCCTTGCTGGCTTCTAGGAGTCCTTCTTTGCTCTGGCTTCAGCACCACATGAATCTAACTTATGTGAAAAACATGGTCATTCTCAAAATGCATGTGTGATCACTATCACTGGGCACTAGCGCTGCAGGTAGCATTTCTATACCTTTAAAAATCTTTAAGTGGATTAAGACTTAGATTAAGACTTCTTGCAGACAGCATATTGCTCTTGTGATACATTAGTGCCCAACAGATTCTAAGCAGATGTTCTGTACCCTCTTAACTTTTGTAATAAATCATATTATTTCTGCATATAATGGGTTGTAATGATAACTTTAGACCCAAATATATAAACCTTAAGGATCAGACAGGTGTCTAGTACAATAACACATAATCTTTTAGTCAGTAGGGAACAGAAATGGACTTTCTGTCCATAGGTTTTTGATGATGCATTACTGTTAATTCAGATGTATACAAGTGGTGTACTCTTCAAAATCCATTTTTTCCCCCATTTTCTTTGGTCCTTTTCATATTTATGCAGTTTCTGATTTTGGCTCAGCCTTGAAAAAAATCAATTTAACTTGATATGAATGTAGAGTTATCCTTACATTTCAGAATAACTTCATAGTCTTCTTTAAGAAATGAACAGTATGGAGATTAGGCCTGACTGAGAAATGAAGGCTCTTGGATCAAAATAAGAGTTGCTGAAGAACATCACATCTGATGGATCATAAACTCACCATCCTAGAGGATATTGATCAAAGTATCAGAGTTCAGAATTGTCAATTATCTCTACGTGTAGATGATTGACGTGAGATCATCAGTCACTGGTTCTTTATCAGGTGATGGGGGTGAGAGACACAGCAGCTGACAGATAGCATCACAGGGCATTTTTTTTACTGAACAAGGAGGAAGCATGCCAGATAGGAATTTGCAAGACAGTTAACTACGTAAAATTATATTTTTTGAAGATATCATCTGACTATAGGCTTTTCAAAGTGATTTTAAGATGAATCTTTATGTACTTTCTTGCATGATAATTTACAGATGCAAGCACTACAGAGTGAGTATAAAATAAAACTTTTATTAAAATCACAAATGTTTTTGGCAACCTATAGGGCTATGAAGGAAGCAAAAGAAAAATTTGTATCTAGGAAGTTTACTGTGGAAGCAATGGTCTTCTTGATAATGCCATTGTATCTTCTAACGGCAACAAAGGTAAAAAGACAAGTTATGGAAAGGTTTGCTTACTTACTTGTAAATTAAGTTAGTATATTGCAATATCAGTTACAGGCTTTATTAATGCTTTGGTTTTGACCACCAGACCTATCTCCTTATCAATTGGAATGAGAGTGATCTCTGGCATAGCTAGAAAAATAAATAAATGAACAAACAAACAAACAAACAAACAAACAAATAATTTGTTTCTAAGAATATTGCTGTGAATTTTTTTGTTTTCCAGGTTATTGTTGAGGGAGAACTAGAATAAATAGAAAACAAAAAGTCTCCCTGAAGGGCCCCTTCTAAAGCCTGAGCTCACTCATAAACTGTTGACAGTTCTGTATACCAAAGCACCGCAAATGTCATATTTCTGAAGTGCTGGAAAATTGTAGGATTAGGTGTTATGACTAAGGAAACTGAAGTAAGAAAAACAAAGTAATCACTGGTTGTTTTTGAACTAATAAATATATATATTTTTGTTACTGGGTCTTCATCCCAAAACCTTTCATCTTTTTTTTTTTTATTCCAGTTGGTTTGTTCCTTTCCAGTCACTTTGATTTTTTGACATCTTTTAAGTGATTTTATCAATGTTGCTGTATAATATCGGGCATTGATGTGAATTACATCGGACAGTGGGTATGTGTTTTAGGAAAGATTAACTAAGATTTAAATTTTTATTTTAAAAGAATCAAGTGCATATCATGTGCTGTTTTATATGTAACCATTATAAGTAATGTGGTACTGAGAGTAAAAATGGGATTTAGCAGTGCTATAGGTGGTACTTTACAAGTGATAATAGGTGCTAACTGTGGATTTTAAGACTGATATCAAAACAGTTCAAGTAAATCCTCTAAATTGTTTCCAGAGTGTCATTAGATAAATGTTAGCAACCCATGGTATATACCAAGTAGGCAGTTTCGTTTGGATGTTGGTTACTACAGATTGGCTTTTTTTCTGCTTTCTTCTCAAATGGTTTACCTAAACATTGTTACCAACAATGCAACCTGCAACCTTGGGTGCGTCCTGTGTTTTGGATATGAACATCAGTGCGTGCCATTTTTTGAAGGTGAGATACTGGCTGTTGAACTGTCAAGTAAAAGACAGTGGGACAAAGAGGCAGGTTTTAACTTCCTGATGAAAATTTGTTTTTTATACATAGAATATCTTAACAAAAGTGTAACAAATTAATACAATCATACAATTATAGGATCACAGACATCTTGGGTTGTAAGGCACCTTAAAGACCATCTAGTTCCAACACCCCCTGCCATGGGCAGGGATGCCACCCACTACACCAGGGCCTCATCTAGCCTGGCCTTGAACACCTCTATGGATAGGCCATCCACAACTTCTCTGGGCGACAACCTGTGCCAGTGCCTCTCTACCGTCAGAGTAAATGCAACATCTTAATGGAGAATTTCCATGACTTGTGGCAACTTTTAGGTGAGCACATCCATTCACAAAGACCTGAGAGAAGAAAATGCTGTACCGAAGTTCTGGAAAAAAGCTAGCACAGTTCAATGCAAGCATGGAGTATAAAATACTGCAAAGTAATTACACAAACAAAGCTGCCAATGTTTGGTTCCTCTGTATGATGCAGAGGGAGCTGGTGCATATAAACAAGTAGGAAGAGGTTACAGAACAATAGGGTTCTGCTACGTTTTACTTACTGATACATTCAAAATCAATGTCGTAACTCAAAAAAAAAAAAACAAAAAAACACATGGCGAGTGGAGAGGCATGCCAAATATGCACTAAATTGAGTACATATTTCAGTCTCTTCACACTAATATCCTATGCACTGCAATGTGTTATATACAGAACCCAGAAAGTATTGTGAGACAGTTTGGGCAGAAGCCTCTCTTCATTAACCAGTGACGTTAAACATTGTAGGTCTCATCGCACCTCTGAGCTATGAAGCCATTCTTAAGAGACTGAGTCCAGCCTTCAGACTCAGCACTGAGTCCCTCAGGGACACTATACTGCCAAGTTCTGCCAGCCTTCCCCGACCTCCTACCACTCACAAAAGGTTCAGCAGTGGCACATTGAACTTCATCACAAGCTGTGGGTTGGGCCTGTGTAGATCTACAAACAGATGGAGAGGGGAAAAAGAAGACAGAATCCTCCTTTTTGCCTCCACTGAGTCACTCATTGCACGGGAGGGTTTCAGTTTCTCTGCAGAGTAGTTGGTCTGTTTTAGCACCTTTCCCAGGAGCTCTCATTCCTTCTTAGAGTTTCTGCTAATTGCCTCTCAAAAAGCGATATTTCGGTAGTGCTAATTTGGCTGGGCTTACTAATTTTAAAATAGGTATCAGGATGTGCTTCTGCTACTTCCTGAACGTGCAGCTGTCCTTGTTTAAAAACTAGGGGTTTTTGTTTGTTTGTTTGTTTTTTGACCAAGAGCTGGGCAAATTTCTAACTGCCTCCTTGTTGAGTTTCTACCTGCTCATGAGCATCGGGGGTGGAAAGTAGTCTTGCTGTTCTGTCATAATACATTTCCTGAATCTCTTTGGGAGCTCTCTAAATGAAGATAATATTGCTGGAATCAAATGAACTAGTTTTAACTGCAGTCTTACTTTCATACTTTAGCCAACAGTGACTGGCTGGCTGACACTTTCCACAAGATCTTTCTATATTCAGCTGTAGTAAAACATAGTCTTTCTAGTTTCTTTTTCTTCAGTAGCAATTCTTTCATTGTTTATTGTGGTCCTCTATTTGACACAGCAAACTCTGAGCCAAATCTCATATAACCAGAATTCCAGTGCTTTGAATTTTGTTTTACAACTGATCAGAAATTTAATGTCTTTGAGAGGATAATTTTAAGAAGAGTTGCTATATTCCTCCAAAGAATTTTGTAAGTACATACTTGTTTCATTCTGCAGGTGTCAAAACTTGCAACACAACGGACATTTCAGAATCACATTAGCAATATGTGTCTTTAGGTAAAACACTGGAAGGATATTTTTGGCTCTTCATTTTGAGTGATTTGATAGCAAGGTGTCATTCATGAATATGACACTTTTGCACAGAAGCACATCTCCCACAACTGTTAAATGATCAAAACAGACCAATAACGGAGAACTGAAAACTATGACTTTTCTCTTTGCCTCTGGCTACCCCTCAAGTATGATACTTCTGAATACTTGTTCTGCATCTTTACAAGTTTTGTACATCAGTTTCCAAAATTGTCAGAAAGATGGAAAAAAAAATAGTAGCATGTGCACTTATACTCTGAATCATGATCCACATTATTTTCTACTCTGGTAAATGTGACCTAAGTATAACTACCATCTTTCAGCATATGGCTTAAATTAAAATGGTGTTTCCATTATCTTAATATCACTGTTTGTTTTTTAATGGTTGCTGTAGTCACATATTTCTAAGATTTTTTTCTAAAGTTCTGTACTCAGCAGTGGAAATATTTTAAATTATTTACTTCGGATACATTGATAAAAGCTTTTATGCTGAAATATATACATATTTTCTAACCCAGTCTTCTTTGTTTCATCACATGAAGAACACTAAATAAATGCAAACTACTTGTTCCATCCCAAGTAATGAATAATTCCTGCAGCACAAGGAACCTCCAAACATCCAGGGAATATTATGGAGTGTGGAGAGAAATCTGTGTTTTATAATGATCCAGGTAAAGGAAGAGTCCCTTCAGGTGCTCTGCTTTAAACTTTGTCCTAGCTGTGGACAAAGCAGTATAAATCCAGCCTGGATGATCCAAGTGTCTTAGACTTTCATATAATTAGTACTTAGTCATAATATAGTATATAGTATAGTCATAAAATAGTATATATTATATATATATAGTATATATATATAATATATAGTATATACTAGTATAGTATATAATATAGTATATAGTATAGTCATAATATAGTCATTAGTGTATTAGTCAAATGTTACTGACTCTTTACATTAACACAATTAGCTACAGCTCTGAGTTATGTTGACATAGTAACAATTTTTTTAAGGTTTTATGGGATGAAAAGTTCCCAAAAGAAATACTTTCCCAGGCTCCTTCTTTTGGCATAGTTATCAAGTCAAGCGTGGATGGGGGAGAAGGTTTCAGTGTGAGGCATTACTCTAAAAAAGTATCTCATATGAAACCCACACCCAGTTCATCCTTTCAGACAGTCTGATTATTGTTTCAATTTTTTGTGTAACTACTCGATCCTCTTTGTTGTTTTAGTAAGTCATACACCTCATGTCTTTACTGAAATTAATGTGCATGTAAATCTAAAGAATTCAGGAGGCTTTTCAGATATTTCTGCAAAATTTCCTGCAGACTCATTCTCAGTGGAGAACACAACATCTTTCATAAAGCACTTGCCACAAAGTGTACCTTCCCTGTTTATTTTTCTGCAGCCACTAAGGGAATGAAAAAACATGACTGGGACTTTAACAGGTCTAGCATGTCTGCCAACCTCAATTTAATTCTTTAACATACCTCTTTTTTCCCTGAAGCATTTACCAGATACACCAGTGGCTACTGGACCATACTGGGGATCTGGCTTGGGAAAGGTGAGGGTCCATGTTTTGGGGAAACATGAGAACAACTGATAGCCCCAAAGCTGTAGCCCTACATCTGCTGAAGCACAAGTCATTTCAGTAATTTTTGAAGTCAGTAACTTTAAGCCTCAAAGAGACTTGTTCTCAGGATTTTTATTTATTTATTTATTTATTCCTCCAGTGCACCCTTTCTGTAAACTTTGTATGTGCTTTAAATTTCTTCTGAAGTCTCTGGATTAAGTTTAATGTTGTTGTAAGATTTCATTTAGGCTTAAGAGTGTTTTTCTTGGTTTTGTTTTCTGTTTCCTTGGATCCTCCATTTGATTTTATGATATAGTTAAATGTTTTTTTAATGTTTTGCTATTTATTTGGCAAGAGTTCTCCTAGTCAGAAAGCTAGTTTAAATGGAAATGTTGAAGATAGACCAGAAATAAAGTGAGAGGAAATATGAAAAGACAGTCCATCGCTTAAAAAAGAGTCGTAGCAAAATGATTCCAGCTCACCTGATTTTTTCCAAGCTGTTTTGCCTGCTATGAGAGGTGTTTAGCCCACTCCACTCCTCTATACTTAATCTAGTTATCTCCACAACAGCTTGCAGAAATTAACTTCTTTAATAAATGAAATTAAATATTGTGAGCCAGCCCTCCACCCACTTAGGGTACTGTCTGACTGCAAACCAAAAACCAATAAACTTGGCAGTTTTCTTCCATTTAGATTAGATTCTTCCATTTAGATTAGATGAGGCCCTGAGCAACCTGATCTAGTGTGTGGCATCCCAGCCTACGGCAGGGGGGTTAGAACTAGATGATCCTTGAGGTCCCTTCCAACCCAGGCCATTCTAAAATTCTAGAATCTACATTGTACAGAAACCTAATGGCACTAATACCTCTCTCTATATATATACATAAATAGGATATATAAATATAATATATATATATATAAACAACAAAAAAAACAAAAACAAAAAAAACAGAGTTAAGGAGTGAGATGCGTAGTCTGAGGTCAGTGAAGGCCCTCAGTGCATTTTGGACTGATGTCTTGGCACTGCACAGAAAGTTCGGCTTGCACTCCTAGGCTGTGATGCCCATTTTTTGAACATGTACCACTTGCAAGAGATAGAAGAACTGACTGCTGAAAGTCTGTCCAGGCACACTTCCTCCGCAAGAGCAGCATAGGTATACTTCTGCAACTGCAGAGTATCTTTCTGAACTGTTGCTACTTGTAATCCTTATAGAGGTGTGAGGTTCTTAATTGAAGAGTGAACATGACCTAATTTAATTAGCTGTCCAAAACATTTACGGTTCCTTTAAGGTAAATTTTTGAACCAATGTTGCAAACGGACTACATTTCTAATAAAATACACACACATCCCCATCTGGGTGGCAGAGCCCGTCTGGACCACTGACGAAATCATGCCATCTGGGTGATGTCGAAGCCTCTTTTTGTAGGGTGAGTCTGGCTGCAAAAGTTCCCACGTGTCTCCTTCTTCTTCTAGTACTCATGCAGTAACTGTAGTAAACAAACAGTAAGTATCAAAGACAAGATGGGAAAAAATAGAGACACACAAAAAAAATAAAATCCATCCTGTATCTGTGTTTTTGTGTTCTTGAAAGAATAGAACTACATGTGAATGCACCAGGCCAAGTGTCCTTTGGTACAACTGGCTCCAGACAACTCGTGTTTTCTCCAAGGACTGCTCCGATCCATTATGCAGCACCTTGTTGTCTTTTTCAGCAGGCAACAATGTTACAGGTGAGTGAACTCCAAAGAGCTGTGAAGTTATGAAATATTGGATGTGTTTGATTATCCCTCCGTTTTCATTTTAATCTTTGTTGTTGTTGTTGTTGTTGTTTTTTCCGTTAGGGTTTATTTTTCCCCAGAACTCTTCCAGCAAAATTATTACCCAGATTTCCTTGGAAGATTTTTCGTTCTATCAAACAAACTCTGTTTCAAAGATTCCATTAAAAAATAATAGTAATAAAATAAATAAAAATAAAAATAAAAACTGTACTAACAGAAACAGACATTGTGCAATTTTTGTAGAGATGTGTTTTCTTTAATCAGTGCTTTTACATTCGTTGGAAATAAAAAATCTGTTTACTACGCTGGGGGAATTAAGCTCTGAAGAGATTGTTCTAGTTCTCTTTGTTTATGATGATTTGTTAGCTCTTGACTGAAGAAATAATTTTGTTGTTTACATTAATCTATGGTGGCAGTATTAACTTCACATCATACATAAATATAATTATTGATCATTACCAGCTGTAATTCAGTGTTAGAATTACAGATTTACATAATTGTGCTATTAAGTGTAAACTTGAACTTCATATCTAGGGTCACAAATAACTGGAGGCAGTAGAAACAGAAAATTTTGATTATATGTCATTCATATTTTAATACATGCTGTTACAATTTTGATCAGTGTTAATGTAAATATTTTTATGTACTATGCAGCAATGAGATGCTAATGGCTAGAAATTACAGCAATATTGATCTAGCTAATAAAATGGAATGCATTAGTAAGAAAGGATATTTATTATCTGCTCCAAAAATTACTATACATCATCTGCCCAAGGAAAATTTCCTCCATCAAAGTTTGAGATGACATTTTTGCTGGAAATGGTATGAGGCTCTTCTCAACTAAAAATCAAACACAGTCACAGGCTATCTTGTTTTTTGCTGCCTGCAGCTTTTCCACTGATAAAGACACACAGAGGGGAACAAGATGTATAAAGGAACTCACTTCTGTAATACGTGCTCTTTTCCTCCTCATGTAATCTGCATATAAAAAGATACTCCAGAATGATCTGTCAGTACAATGAGCCTTGTCCAAAAACATTAGGAGGATGTGTGTGCACATCTACCTGTGCAGTCACCTTCCTAATTGTCTAATGCTAGAACTGTGAGCTCGGTTTTGCCCTTGTGCACAGTGCAGTGAGAGGTCTTATGGGACACACAGCTGCACTTCAGGTGTACATGTAACACACATGATAACATAAAACTGCACATCAAAACCATCTGGACTGATTAGTATTTTGTGAAGAATCACCTGGTTAAGTAGAAAAGATAGCATAACAGAAGGATTTGTGCATCACTAAACCAGGTTATTCAAACTCAAAGACTTTCACAGATTACCAGGATTTATTATTTGGGAAACAAACCACATTCAAGACATTTGGTAACCCAAGCAACTGGGGCAAGTTCTGGTCTTCCACAGGCAGTGGTTAACTTGTTATATTTTGCAGCATTTATGCTAAATAGAATGAGAGAACAACAACAACAACAACAAAACTATGCTGAAGTGAACACTCTTGCTGGCAAAGGAGATGGACCCCAACCAATGAAATGAGCATGATTTTTCCATCTGGCAATGCCATGAATTTGTGGTTAATCCAAAATGCATCGTTAATATACAATATAAAACATGTAAGACTACTCAGTGAAACTAATGAGGAAAGCACTCTGATAATTTCTCTGGAAAAGAGAATATGTAAAAATGTTGGACAGGTTCTTCTTCAATACACTTTGTATTTTTTTATGCAAAATATGTAAATAAAATGCAACTAACTGGTAGAGTTTGCAATTTTTTCTCTGTGGTTATCTACTGTAATCCATCTGCTTATTAGATCATATTTATGCTGGCCAGTGCACTAAGGGAAAGTGCCTAAGATCTGACATTGTTAACAATAATCAGTCCGTATGTTAGTTGTTTAAACTGAATGGTAAAACCAAGATCTGCATGAGTTTAGAAAATGGGTTTGTGGTAGGGCTGTGAGAAAATTGTGTTTGATTTTGAAAGAGGCAGATGGTCTTTATGTGTTAAGTTCTCATTATTATAGGTCTGTGGGAAATAATGTTCCAGTTTTAATAAACTGATACATGACTCCTGCTAGTATTAGGGATTAGAACAGGTTTTACTGTTTGTTTGTTTGTTTGTTTGTTTGTTTTTAATGAAAAGTATCCTGAAAGCTTTGAGTGTATTAATTGTAAATAATTTCAGTACCAATATGAGTACAAAATATTTTTCCCATTAAATATTAACATATTTAATGAATTTTCAGGACATTGGATGAAAATCTCGGATGACAATTAACTAACCATTTCCTGTTTCATTCTATAGAAGAATTGTTAGTCTTGTGTATATCGTTGTTTTCTGATCCATAGGAAACCATGAGGGCTATTCCACATTCTGCCATATGTTTATATATAATATCAATAATATTTCATTTACAAATTCAAACATTTCAGTTATGAATTCAAGCTTTTAATTACTCCGAATCTTCATGGGGCATAATAGAAACTACCCCATCCAACTTTACTTCATCTGAAACACATGGCTGAAAAAAACTGTCATCTGTTTCTCTAAAGGCATTTTTCAGATCCACAAAAAGACTTTTAGAGCACTAAGTGAAAAAGTTATGCTCAACCTTCATCTAATTTTTGAGCTTAGACAGCAGACTAGGACAGTGAAATATAATACAGAAATATGTAACTTTTTAATAAAATTTCTTCTTGCATTATTTCAAGTAATACCAGAAACAAATCTTGAACACTCATGGTAATTCTCACCAGCCACCTAATTGTTTTGTGATCTGGAAAATACAATTGTAAGGAGAATGGAGATAGTACAGGCATTGCAATACCTGTCTGTCTCCTAGTGAAAGTTGTACAAAAAAATAATTAAAAAAAAAATAAAAGAAGACGCATAGTAGAGATAATTTGAGAATTAGGGATAATTTTAAAGAATGGCAACCCAAAACATCTGAAACAGGTGTAAGATGTGATTATTTCAACTGAAATACTATAATTTGCAGAGGAACACCTATGCATGCTGGAAGATAGTACAAAGAGCCATGCTGGAGTAGGGAAGCTACAGTCCTCAGACACTGAGATGCATCATTGTTCAGTGCAGCTTTTAGACTGTGTATATAATTAAAGAATAGGTACATATTTCTTTCGAAAGTTGTTTTCAAATTTATTCATAATACTGGATAACATACCATTTTGAAAGTCCTGATGTTGCAGGAAAAACTAAGAGTACCTCTGTTTGCCTCACTTGTACCTCTGTAGAATATTATTTTACAAAATCTGTCTACTGTGCCTCCAAAATTCAAATTCAATTAAATTTCTGGAAAAAATATTTTGTATAGATTTTTTTGGAGCAATAGAAACGTAGTTCATGAAACCATCTTACTGAGACAAAATGAGTACATTCAAATGTTTATACTATAGATATTGGGAGGTCCTGCTAAAGACATTTCCTAATATTGCCAGGTTTCGACTCCGTAAAGCCTCAAAAACTGTTGTGAGTTGTGCCATACCTAAAAGACATCAAAAAGTAAGCAAACAAACAAACAAAAAACAGCAAAAATGCAAGCCTTAAGTGGTTGATGATGATCCATACGTTTAAATGGGATCAGATTTCTCCAAATTTAAATATCTGTTGTGAATAGGTAATTTAGGTTGTTCCTGGCAGATTCAGGGTAGTGAATGGCCCTCTCCAAAAGATGATTTTTTATCTTCTTATCTGTACTGCATTGTAGATATTTAAGATGCTTCATAAAATTAACACAATTATGGTACTCGAAAAGATTCATTCTACTACAGCAGGTTAAGGATATAAAAATTTTCTTCTGTTCATTCTTTCCTAGGTTTCTTCATCTTCTCACCTAAGGAGATTTCCTTATGCTGGTTTTGTTTTCTTCTAGAAACTGGACTGTGAAGAAAATATTATTTTTAAAAATCTTATGATAATTGATGTTCCACGACACACCAACGAGACTCTATTCATTGTCCTAAGGGACGTAACTCCATGTCTCGTTACAAAGTTCAGTACATCTGCTTGTGAACATAACATTTGAATTTATGCATCGGGAAAGAGAAGCCACCTTGAAATTATGTAAGTAACATCAAATAACAGGAAAAAATAAGTAGCCCTTTTCAAGCGTTGTCAGGACTGATTGTGGTATGATCTATTGATCACAAATAGAGATGATTGTGGTGAAAAAAAGGGCTGGAAATTTAGTTCAGCGCACCCTACTCATGAACTGTAATAATCTGTAAATATTTTAGGGGAGTCACTGGACACTGAAAAGGTTGATGTTTCCTTTTTGATATGTTATGAAATATATATAAATGCATGACTATATTTGTAATGTTTAGCTTACATGTGTATATTCATTTAACCAATATTTTCTCCAAAGATCAGAGATAATTTAAAAACATATTCTTTTAAACCATGACTTTTCACCAGCCAATTAAATATTTTGCATGAAGCATAACTTGTGTATAAATCAGTTTTGAATATATATTAAATAACTCATATTACATGTTGCATTTTTCCTTCTATGTGTATCTTTTAGCCTGTAGCCTCCATTCTGATTGCAGTATCTGGGCTTCTTAGCATAAAAAATTTTATCCTTCACTAATTTCCTGTCTGCAGTCTTGTATATTTAGAAATAATAACTATTTTTATTTTATTGAGCATGTAAATCTGCAGAAAATATGAGAGGAATGCTGCATTTAAATGATTATTTCATGTCATAATCTTTTCAAGATATTTCCACTGTAGTAATAAGAATGGTGTAGCTTGTTGCATTTCTCTTCCCCATGGGTTTACCACCAGCTCAAACATATGTCAAACAGCTATCTGCAGCAGTGTCCTATGACATGTAGTCTCAATACCACAAATGTCCAAAGCTCCAGCAATCATTTTGTTTTCTCTCCACTGCTTACCCATAAAATACAGCACTGCTGTATTGTCTTCAGTTTGCTTCCTACATACCCACATTTTTTTTTTTTTTCATAGAGAGAATTCCTTTGGTCCTTCCTCATCAATTTATTTTGGGAAGAAAATATTTGAGATGAATTTGAAAAGAGCATCTAAATGAGAACTAGCCAGAGATACAAATGGCATCACTTGAATATTAGCTACATATTAAATAAGAAAGATCAGATCTGAGATAGCTTCCTTTGCTTTCAAAAAAGAGATGATAAACAAACCAACTTTGTTAAAACTTTTCTGCAGCATCCTTTTGTCCATTTGAAATTAAGAGGTTCCTTGTGCTTTTCTCATACAAAGATGTCTCAAAGACTAAAAGCAATCATATATTCCTTCTACAAAGAACAACGTTTCCACAGTTCTAACAAAAACTGCAACTTTTCTTGAGAAAAACAGCCTCAGGAATTTTATTTCTTTGTATTGATCATTTCTACCTGACATTTGTTGATTAATGGACTAAGCAAAATAATAATTTAAAAATTGCAAATATGTTGTATGCTCTTGAAAAAAAAAAAAATTGTACTTTGTAGAAGTATGTTAAGTATTTTCCATATTTTTGTACAAAGTAATATCTGAATATTAATATTAATGTTTGATATTTTCCTGTTGCATGAAGACATAAACTTCACTCAATTTCTTTTTTCCCATCTGGTTTGGTTGCACTTTAGAAAGTGCATCTTAGAAACTTAGGAAAAAAAAAAAAAAAAACTAAACATTTGTTCTTGATGTTAATTCTACCGTTAGGTCAGTATTTTGCACAGCCGTTCACGCTTTATAAAATAAAAGTTTCTCTTCTCATAGGAACAATGCATTTTAAGCCTACATTTTCCTGGAGATTTAGACATGTGAATCAGTGCTCAGAAGATTTAAAGACGTGAAATCCAACACAATAGCTCAAAGTGAAAGGTGAAAGGTCACACAAAGCTTAAAACGTAGAGAAACAGAATTAAACTTTAGAAATAGACTCCTGGAAATGAGCTAAATAGAACAGAATTAACAGAAAAACAATGAAAAACAGTTTATGTGGAAATATTTTATACAGTTCGGGTCTTGAATCCAAGAATTGATTAAAGCATGACTAATTTCTTCATATGTATTAGTCCTACCACTCGGCATCCAAATGCATACTGCATACTTATTCTTGAGATGCAGGAGGAAAGGAAGCCTGTTTTTATTTATTTATTTATTTATTTATTTTGCTGTTGTGGTTGTTTTTTGTTTATTTGTTTGTTTTTGCTATAGAATATATAGACCCACTAACTCTGATATTAATATTTTCAGACTTAGGCAGAGTCAGTTCTTTATCTATGGGTTTTTAACAATTATTTTACAAGAAATTATACAATGGAAAAAAAAAAAAAAGTTTTGGCTGAGAGAGAATGGTCCAAACAACTAAAAAAGAAATTTTGCAATATAGATAACATTCCTTTTCATTTATTTTTCTTGCCATAACTGTGTAATTTCTATCTGATATTTAAAAAGAAGTATTAAAACATCTTTAAAAATACTGCGTTAGTGTTTCTATCCTGAAGGGAGGTAGTAATCAATGGTAAACTTACAAGAAAAACCTCCAAGATAATACACATTTTGAATGTTTCTTCACTTAGCCAAATTCCAGGACTTCTGAATCAAAACTCTAGAGGATTATGCTTATATTTATTTCTTATCATTTAGGATCTTTCCTTTTTTTATTTTTCATCAGATTATTCTACTGTTTTCAAGGTAGTAGTGCCACCTGATAGCAGGAATAGTGTGAGAATTCATGTTAAGTTTTGAAATATTCCGTTATTTCTTTGAATGAATAATAAATGTGAATAGAAGTGTTTTTTAATAAAATGTTTTTGACTGTTGGTCACAGCAGCCATCCCAACACAGATGAGTTAGGGCAGATCACACTGCAGTGATGTTATGAATATTACAAAAATACCGCCTACAGAAATGTGCTCTACTTGCTGTTACCACTGCTTTTATCCATAGACCACAGAAAACTTAATGCCAAGTGTGGCAATGTGTCTTTCATGGACATCTGACTGAGGTAATATTATGAACTACCATAGCTTGAGAGATATGAAAAATAAGGAAAATTAACAGATAAAAAAAAAAAAAGTTGGCATACCTTGTTGCTAATATGAAATACAGAGCTTGAGGTGTGTCACATTTGAGGCGCTAGTGTGGTTTTCTTACAAAACTGCAGTGCTCTGAACTGTCAGATACTCCTTTTGACTTAAGCAGACAACACAGCACATAATTTGGACCTTACACAAGTAAATGAAAACCACGTTGCTTTTGTTTTCTACTGCCTCTTTTGTTTTCTCCTCATTAGCTTTGCCTCCATTTTCAATCTGATGGAAATGGCTTTAATCACAGAAGGCCAGATCCTCAGCTGTACCAGATTTGTGCTGAGCACAGATGAAGATAATGAGTTTGGAAAAGTAGCTTTAATTTCTTTCAGCTCTCCTCACCCAAAGCAAGCCCAGGGTGCGAGCAGCCAAATTAATATCAGGATCCTGGATTCATAGAGGTGCCACAAATGAGGGTCCCATGTCCTCGGCATGCTCCCAGGGAAGGTTGCTCTTCTCAGGATTGTGTTTTGGAGAATGTCCCAGCATCTCTTCCA
Source organism: Anser cygnoides (assembly GCF_040182565.1). Lineage (NCBI taxonomy): Eukaryota > Metazoa > Chordata > Aves > Anseriformes > Anatidae > Anser > Anser cygnoides. The sequence goes on along the minus strand of NC_089912.1, from coordinate 2,803,529 downwards.
GGAAACCTGCAAACCAGCTGCGAGTGCAGTGAAATTGGGTGGTTATTCAATGCAGGAGTCCTCATTCAATTTTTTACCTGTTTGTAGGTCCCAGATGTTGGATTTTTGGCTGTCCATTCCAACTATCTGTGAGTCCCTAGCACTTTTGCCAGTGTCAAGGCACATGCTCCCAGATAATATGAATTATGAAGATACAGGCAAAAAAAAATTATGCAGTATATCAATTCATAGAGTCATATCAATTCATGATCTGGATAGGCTGGAGCGATGGGCTGAGGTCAACTGCATGAAGTTCAACAAGGCCAAGTGCCGGGTCCTGCACCTGGGCTGCAACAACCCCAAGCAGAGCTACAGGCTGGGAGATGAGTGGCTGGAAAGCTGCCTGGCTGAGAAGGACCTGGGAGTATTGGTGGATAGTCGGCTGAATATGAGCCAGCAGTGTGCTCAGGTGGCCAAGAAGGCCAACGGCATCCTGGCCTGTATCAGAAGCAGTGTGGCCAGCAGGTCGAGGGAAGTGATTGTGCCCCTGTACTCGGCTCTGGTGAGGCCGCACCTCGAGTACTGTGTTCAGTTTTGGGCCCCTCGCTACAGGAAGGACATGGACGTGCTCGAGCGAGTCCAGAGAAGGGCGACCAAGCTGGTGAGGGGTCTGGAGAACAAGTCTTACGAGGAGCGGCTGAGGGAGCTGGGCTTGTTCAGCCTGGAGAAGAGGAGGCTCAGGGGCGACCTCATCGCTCTCTACAGTTACCTGAAAGGAGGCTGTAGAGAGGTGGGGGTTGGTCTATTCTCCCACGTGCCTAGTGACAGGACGAGGGGGAATGGGCTAAAGTTGCGACAGGGGAGTTTTAGGTTGGATGTTAGGAAGTACTTCTTTACCGAAAGGGTTATTAAGCATTGGAACAGGCTGCCCAGGGAGGTGGTGGAGTCACCATCCCTGGAGGTCTTTAAAAGACGTTTAGATGTAGAGCTTAGGCATATGGTTTAGTGGAGTACTTAGTGTTAGGTCGGAGGTTGGACTCGATGATCTTGAGGTCTCTTCCAACCTAGAGAAATCTGTGAATCTGTGAATCTGTGAATCTGTGTGAATAGAGTCCAATATTAATGTATTAAAATACTAATTGCTGTACCAAATTAACCCTCCTACTTGTGCAGAAGCAAAACTCCTTGACAATGTAGTTTCTTAAAAAAAGAGAAAATCGAACCTCTTTTAAAACAGGTTTTCTTCAGCTTTTCTTTTTTTTTCTTTTTTTTTTTCTTTTTCTTCTTTTTTTTTTTTTTCCAAAACAACATTTTACCAATAGTGTCATGGTTAAATGAACTTGAAACAATAAGGTAATTTTGAATGGAAAACTGTTATCTTGACATTGACTTTTCATGTGCAAAGAGAGAATGGTCCATCGGAAAAGGAGAAGGAAAAAGTGCACTAAGAAGGATCAATGCCTTGCAGATGTTTATCTGGGGGATTTTTGATGATGTTTTTGGTGCAATTCCATGACTGTTATTTTCCCTTAAAATACATGAAAATGCTTAATTATGCTTAAATGAAAATGCTTACAGTACACACCCAGATGCTCCATTTGGGATGCCTTTCAACCTCCACTTGCCCTTTTGAATAGAGAAATGGCCAGACATTTATGAGAGGTTCCAGCATTGTCTTTTGTCCGGCAGCACAGCAGGGTGCCCCATCTCCCACACATCAAAGACCAGCCTTTCCCTCCCCAGGGTCTCCTCAATCCCCTCGTTGCTCCATGAAACATCCTCATCTCCTTCCCCACATCTTCCCACCATGCCTCCCACAGAATTGCTGCTGCCCTTCTTCCTCCTCCTCATTCTATTCCTCTTCCTCCTCTTCATGCCCTGCCTCTGCCACCGTACTGGAATCTTCCTTTTCCCATTTCAGGTGATTTCAGGTTTCTTAGCAAAAAATGCGTAAGTTATAGGAAAATAGCAATGATTTGATTTAATCACGCTTACTCCCTTCTGAGAAGGCATCTATTTCATATAACATTTTTTTTTTTTAAGTCTGTGGTCTCCCATCATCTTTTAATAGAAGAGGGTCACAGGGAAAAATGTAGCTCAAAACACATCCAGAAAATTTCACAGCCTTTCACAGGGAAAGACTGTCCTGTGTTATGTTTTGATTTCTGTTCAGGGGAGGAGGTGGTGGTGCTGTTCATCTCATCTAAGTACGTACCACTGCTACAAACTTATATTTAGACAGTTCCTGATCCCAGCTGTCTCTAAACTAGAATATAGGTGTGCATCACTTGTAGCAAATGGGGACTTGTCATCTGTTCCAACTGGATGCAATTGACTTGCAAGACCTAAAAACTGTTGGACCAATATGTGAACACAGCCACTGAAAATATCCTTTGCAAAGCAAAATACTCTGTGAGTTTACGGGTAAGAAGAGTGCACAGGAAGAAATAATTTTCTATGCAACAGATTGCTGCTGAGTAGTGCAGAGATTGGAGAAGTCTGGTTTGCTCCTACAGCCTCACCCATCCCTGCAATCTTTGAGTCTTTCAAACTCCTGTCCAATAGCTGATGTTTTTTCATCCACTTCAAAGTTCTTTGTTTCAGCATCCCTGCCAGTAAGCCCCTCAAGGATACAAGTTACAACTATACCCTTGTGAAGACAGCCGCACAATAACACTCCACAGGATGAGCAATAAACTGAAGAGGAATGACATCTGAATTGGTCCATTAGATCTCAGTGAATTAAGCTATATTTAAGTTATTGTTCAATTTCCAGTCCACCAGTGTGCTAGTCTGCTTCTCTTGGAATTAACCACAAGTTAGCATTAAGCAAGCAACACAAAAACAAATAGATGGGATATATATACTAGGTATAAAACATTGCAAACATTTAAAGTCCTTTGCTAGATGTAAACTTGCAGTTAACTGGGGTGTCTACCTGCTAGTTGCCCATACTGCCTGAGATCTCTGACTGTTACCCTAACAGATTTTTTCAGTGGGGTTTTTCTAGTCTAATTTTTAAAAATACAGTGCAATAGTTAATTTCTGATCAGCTAATTAACTATTAGAATCTTTGTATAACACCATCTGATGGATTGATAAACTCATGCTTGAAAGATTATGGAACAAGCTTTCATGCATCAAGGATAGGAGCACTTCCTGCATTCCTAAAACGTTTCATGAGAGCACGTCTTATTCTAACAGCTTACCCACACCAGGAGAGCCTTATTTTGGTATGAATTACTTGTTTTATGAAGCTTAAGCCCTCTCACAAGAGTATGAATTAAAGTCCTCAAAAACAAATTTTCTACTAAATTAAAAGTCTTCACATGCATTTATATCATTATAACTACATCTGCTTAAATTCTTAAGAGAACTTTCCTGTGCAGACAAGACTTTTGTGCAAAAAAATGTCAAATTTAAACCTTCTGTATTATCTCCTAAAACACAGCTTTCCTTTCTTTCTTTTTCTTTCTTTCTTTCTTTCTCTTTCTTTCTTTCTTTCTTTCTTTCTTTCTTTCTTTCTTTCTTTCTTTCTTTCTTTCTTTCTTTCTTTCTTTCTTTCTTTCTTTGTTTCTTTCTTTCTTTTTCTTTTCTTTTCTTTCTCTCTTTCTTTCTCTCTTTCTTTCTTTCTTTCTTTCTTTCTTTCTTTCTTTCTTTTGACTTGTCTAGCTTCTCAAAGATATTTTAGGCATGTTATACTTCATGGTCTTCTGTCTTATGGTATTCTGGTTTCAGCATTAGTGGCACATCATGTGTTGACTGGTCACCTCTTTAGTCAGTTAGCAGTACCATGAACTAGCCCACATTAAAGACTTTCAGATATTTTCTGATAGCCAAAGACCAAAAACTAAAAAATGATTAAAAAAACTAGTCAGTCAAGTACCTGCCTTAAGAGATTCTTTAAAAATTGGTCCTACGACTGTAATAGCAAAGCAGTGCACAGACCTGCTGTGGTGGCTTTTGTAGAGTAATATGCTAAACATGTAAATTACATTCTACCAGGTTCTTTTCATGTGATATCTGGGCCTGAGATCAGGATAATTGTCTGGGATGGGCACAATTTCTCCTAAGTGGTATATGAGTCTGGGTGTTGCAAATATGTTCTATATGTGTTCAAGTATCTTCCTTCTGAATCATTCACACCAGCATTCACAATGCCATCAAGTCCAGAACTGGCTGTTCATGTTCGTCATGTAAATTGAGATAGTGGTTCTAAATGAGGATGCACGAGACCTACCCAGAACCAGTAAATACCATGCCATCTCAAGATTCTTTTTTGCATTAATGGAAAATGAACAAATTTCTATTCTTATGTGGGAGCACTTCACTTTTCGGCAGATGGCACTATATAGTACATCCTACTGTGCTTTGCACTTTGCTTAAAATACCCTTTTGCCAACTTGACTTGGAAAACATGTTAAGTGAGACACAGAAAATCTTTGGATGATCTGCAAAAACAGGAAATGTTCTGACCGTGATGTGGAAGAATAGCACAAAGTTCCCATCTCACCAGAGGCAGGAAGTTCCAAGCCACAAATATTTTTGTTCTGCCATAAAAATATGTTTTATGAATTTTAATGTTTTTATTCTTTACAGGCAAGAAACCCTTTCTGTTGGCTACAGTTAGACACACATTAGGCAAGGATCACATTTTTAGTTCCTACATGCATTCTTGAAAAGCTGTCTTTTAGCCTTCTAAACGGATATTGCTAATTACAACCAGCCATGAGTGTCAGCAACTGGGATTTTTTAGACAGGTAAACATCTACCTGCAAAAAGTTTATATGTTGCCAAAGTGCATTTCCTAGGCAGTGTCAGTATCTTAGCTTGTACCATAGCTGAGTTCCTGACCTAGTGTGCTGACTTGCAAGTAGTCAGGGAGGGCAGCGGAAAACTTTCCAATGTGTGCAAGTTACCCAGAATAGTGACAACATAATAAAGGAGGTTAATTCCAATAAGAGGACTTTGGTTGCCACTCAATGTAGGGATCTTGGCACTAGTTACGAGGAAAGCTCTAATTTATTCAGGCAGTCTTTGCGGCCCTGAAGCAGCCTCCAATCTGAAGAGATCAAAGCCAGGAAAGAAACAATACTTTTGAGTCACACCTTGCCTTCTTGGCTGTGCTTCTAGAAGGTATGTGGATGCAGAGGTCCTCAGATGGTTTTCAGGTAACCACACCATGCCTTTTCCATGGTAGCTGCAAGTAATTGTGAACTTAGATATTAGAAGACCTCAACTTGGCGTATCCCGCCCCCCCGCCCCCCTTTTTTTAATGGTTCAGAGACAACTGGAATGATAAAAAGTGTTTAAAATCTTGGTTGAGAGTAAAAAATTGTCAAGACAGGTTTTGTTTAACTTTCATGCCCTAAAATAACACCAAATTTTTCTCTATTTTTTGTTCTCATTTGCTCTGTCCCACACTCTCTTACAATTGAGAAGTTGATGTTAATAAAATATGTTTATAACAGCTTTTGCCATTTCTTAAGTCCCTAGACATCTTGGTTCAATAATTGCAAATGAATTTGAAAAGAAAAGTAATAGCATCGTAATTTTGCCAGAAGTTATAGATCATATCATGACTCTGAACCTGTGAAATTTTTGAAAGGGAAAGAATGTGTGCTGGCAATAACACCTGATCTGTGTTTCAAGAGCAGAATTGAAACCAGGCACCCATGTGCTGCAGGTGGGGATCACAAGAAGAATGGTTACCACAAGCAAAACACTGCAGTCTCTCCCTTCCTCTCCTCCATGTCTGAAAGTACAGAAGCGGATTTCAAAATTAGATTCTGCTTAACTAACTTCTAGAGCTCCCATCTAATCTGCAGGCTTCTACAACAGCTTAGGGTCTGGCCTCTACTTTTGCACAGTCTTTTTTCTTGAGAGTGACTTCTGCATTCATGGAAGTGTGAAAATGTATAAACGTATATATACACATATACTTTATATATACATATATATATATGCACGCAGTATATATATATTTAAAGAATCTTTCTCCCTCTTTATATCCACACTACACACAATGGTATACCAGAGCGGGTATTGCAATATTATTTTGATAGTAAATGTAGCACACTGGTATGTGGCACATACTAATGTCATTATCCCACTCAGTATTTCTGGAAGAACAGGATGCACATTTCCCACAGAGAGGCAAAAATTGCTATGAACATAGAAAAACTTTCAGCTCTTCTCTAGTAATGGATCTTTCATCTCACATAAAGTAAAATTTTACAAAAACTAGTCCAATAAATTGATACTTTTTTTTTGCAGCTATATGGTCAGTAAACCAGAACACTATAGAATGAAGGCTTGTGAATGTTGTAGATAATGTAACTTATTGGAAACCCACTCTCTTTTAACCCTGTTCTGTGTTGTTGAAGTATCATTCTTCAAAGTGGTACTACAGTTACAGATAATTTAAACAAAAAGACTGTTCTTCAAAGGCACTGCTGTTATACTGTGAACAATATGTACTTTTGCACTGTGTACACTGCCTGTCAGTGCTTTGCACAGCAGCATGTACTATGCACTGTATATTATTTAGAAATAAGTACCTTCTCTTGGATTTCTATCCCCATACATTTCAATATTATTAATTATATGCAAATTGGACAGATTTATAAGTAATTAAACACCTGCTTCTATAAAACCAGGGAAAATAAATTTAATGTGGCACAAAGGTGTCTTCAAGCTTTCGCATGAAGGTGCATACGTTGGGATTGTTTGTGACCTACTTACATATGTAGTTCCTTGATTTTGCAGTTGCACCAATTTCCCCTTTACATAATACAGTGAGTGAGTACAATTTTAAGGCATATCTTCGTATTCTTATTTGAAAACATAATCTAAAATACCAGTGTTTGAGCTTCATATTAAAACGCACATTTAGAAGCATTAAAATAAATGCAACAGAGCTCACAAAATACTGATTTATTTTAATCATTAGTAGTTCAAATTCCCTTCCTCTTTTTCATGATCCTCTGTTCATGTATAAGTAATATAAGATACTTACTTTAAATAAACTTAATCTATACTTGTTGACCAATATAATTTGATTCTTCTTGATCCTGTAATATTTTTTTTTCAAATAATCACATTTTGCATATTTTCTAAAACTAACTTTACATTTTAACTAGACATGGGTTTAAACCTCAGGAAGACTCCATGTGGTGTATGCCACCAAGCTGTGCTCTATTGAATTTCTGTGAGCATGGCAACTTACATAGAGAGATTTATCTGACAGCCCTGTAAAACTATGCTGAGCTCTTGTTGACTGGACTTTTTGTAACTAACCATAGGGGCATTCTCTACTGTTTTTAGAGCAGATGCAGTTCAACGCAGGATAAGAAATGAAATTAGTTTCATATTGGATAAGCCATTTATAGATGAATAAGACAAGTTTTATTAAATGTTACAAAACAGCTGATAAAAAGTTAATGATATAATTTTTTTTTTTTTAATGCCACTGAAGCTAATATAGCAAAATTTCACTTCCTTTTTAGTAACTATCTGATAGGTCCACATCACTTGTAGAACCTATAGAGAGACAGTAACTACACAAAGTCTGTAATATAGGACCAGTCTTTGGCAATATTGCATTTAACCTGGAGCTTTGATTCCATAATTCTGGATGGAACAATGAACAATTAAGTGAAGCAGATTGATTTTCAGTAGGCATCAGAATTTTATTTTTAATTAAGGTAAACAGGAAATAGATCTGGTTATTTAATTCATTTCTCAACATTGCTGGTCAAACGGGAAACCAAGGTTACTCAGAGTATGTATGCAATAGAGTCACGGTAGAAGTAAGGTAAATTAGCCCTTGCAGTAACAGTATTACTGCAATTAAACTTCTTGTATTACCCCAAGCTAGTTTGCCAATTTGAGTACCTCTGGATTATGCTACAGACACTTCTAACTGCAGTGTGAACGTGTCCCTAGAGCTAGAGTGTATTAACGCAACCCTCTACATGGCAATGGACTTCACAGTCTCTCTCTGAGTCAGTTAGGCTATAACTAGGGGTTATTTATTCAGATTAGTTACCAATGCCCTTAATTTAACCCTTGTTTTAAATATATATACCATTAAACACCGACAATTCAAATAACAAATAATGCCATAGCAACTGGAAAAAGAAAAAATGCAAAGAAGCTCTGAAGCTCTTTCACTATCACTCGCCATTGCATCAAAGGGAAAAATATGCAAATAAAGACCAAGATGGTCTGCCATAGAGATAAACAAGCAATAAAGGAATTGTTTCTAATCACTGAGGAAAATGGCTTGTTTCCTTTCTTAGTTTCATTTTCCATGTGTAACTTCCCTAACAGTTGTTTTGCCTCATGATTTAATTTCGACTAGCACAGAATCTTTCACTGAAGGATTATAAATGAACCACATATAGAAAGCATTGGCTTTCTGTATTTAAATCACTTACAAGCCAACAATGATAAAGAAACAAATTTTCCATTTTAAACAGCTGTGTTTCCAGGCTTTATGACTATAAGGAGACCCTTACAAACCCAAATAGGAAGTAAAGAGAAGAAGTGACCTTTTCTATCAACAGATATAAAGAGAGAACCTGAATTCCCTTTTATGAATAGGCTGCTAACTCTGAAGCTTAATGATGAATATTTAAATGTCAAGATTAACTATTTTAGCTGAAATATTCAGCTACATTCTTCTTCACTGCTGCTGAATTTAATAGGAGATGAAAATTTAATTAGTGCCTGCTGTAGCTAGACCAATTGATGAAAGTGATTATATGGTTTGTTTACTTATGACAAGGGGGAACTAGAACTGGTGATTGAGGAGGTCCCATCTACTTCTCTGTTCCTTAATATCAACAAAACTGTATGTTTACACGGTGACTACAAGGTGCTGAGACAGCAGTAATAGGGTAGTGTTTCTTACGTGTATATGATACACGCAAGACATGAAAGAAGGTGGTTGTTGACAAAGTGAGAATATAATGTCCCCAAATGTTATACTTTTTCTACAGTTCTTATACTGCAACTGAAAGATGATAGTGTAGCGCTGTGCTGGGGCTAAAGACATCAGTCATCTCAGTTTTAAGCGCCAAACTCTTACCTCTTTTTAGTTAGCAGAAGTCTCAACTTTCTCCCACTCTGCTATGACATTTCTGAATCTTCACCCCTAGCAACTCCTATTTTGTAGCCTCACAAGTCCCTGTTGCATAATTCTTTCACTCATTGTCACATTTAAGTTAATGAAAATCTTAAAAAGCTTAATTCATCTGAATTTGTTACAGAATGTAGAGCTAGCATGACTCACAAAGCTGTGGGCATTGCTGCACTATTTAAATCCTACATACAGTAAAGAACATGGCCTTTTGGTTACAAGAAAGAAGTCCAATATTAACTTCTACATAGCTTAATTTCTTGCTTAGTACTCTTGATACACGGAAATTCCATAGCCTGTCATGGCATTGCTTGGTGTGCATCCACATACTAAATGGTGGTCAATGTACAAACAGTGAGACACAAGATGCTTCAAAACAGCAGATAGCCTGGCAAGAGATATTTCTGTCAATTGTGATGCTCCTGCTGGTAGCTGTTAGTGATGCAAATATGTGGCTGAAAAATAAATAAAAAAAATTAAAAAAAAAAAAAAAGGAATCTCTGTCATTTACACTATGCTTCTAATATTTTGCAAACTAGACTGAAGAGACTGCTGAAGGTGTGATAGGGGAACAATCTTTAACATAACTCCAAAACACAGTTCCCAGGCATGGTATGGATTTTACTGGCTTTGTTCACACCTTTCTTGAGAGTTCAAGGGAAAATCTATGGAAGGAGCTTGCCAATGCTAAATGAGAAAAATTGAGAAGCTAATGGAAGATTTTAACCTTTTTTTTTTTTTTTTCTGAAGCCAACATATTATGTTACTTATGTTTAAGAATTATATACTATCAGATGCTTTTAAAAATGCATCTGTCTTCTTTCACATAACTATGTCATCCAAATTTCTGGAAGTTCTACAGAAATGATAATAAAAATATAATAATTTTATTAAAGAAGTAAAGATAAGTGATATCTCCACAACTTCTTTTTTACAATTTTTATTTTCTTCTTCGTCTTCTTTTTTTTTTTCTATTCTGATTTTTGTCAAGTTTTCACATCAAGACTATGTAAATAATTCAAAGATGAAAATTTTAAATGTCTTAATGAAATTAGCTCAGTTGAATTCAAATGTTTACTAAAAAAAAAAAAAAATCACCACCAACTGGGAAGACATCAGGCCTAGGGAATTTGAACAGATACAGTTCAGTGAAAACCATGACTAAAAAGATGTCTGTTCTTAGCAATCCCCCCTTTTTTAGATTCAATCATTCAAAACAAATTTTGCATACTTTTCATGTGTATTTCAGTGCCTCCCATAGACAGAAATAGATAATGGATGAAACTGTCGTCTGATGAATATTGCCCATAGATTATCACAAGCAACTGACTTGAATTAAAATGATGTTTATAATGAGGATTTTTCATTTCAGTATGTAGTCTGTACAACAAAAAGAGTATGTGTATTTAATGCTGAGATTCAGAGACAAGCAAGCACCGCAAGAATGGGGTATTGAATTTTCTTGGGCCTTGAATTGCTCACTCTATATAAATGAAGTCACACCAGTTCTGCCCCAAATTGCTGTGTCTTTACTGTTTTCTTCATGTGGAAACTGTAATTAGTATATTTATGACGTTTTTCCTATGCCATATGTAATTGCCTTTTCAAATAACTCAACAGTTAAGGTGTGACACTCAGTTGCTAAAATGGTGGTCTTTAGCCAACTTCAGCACCAGGTGATCACTGAATTTCAACTGGGTTGTTTCATACCTAGGTAGCTTCTGCACAGAGCAGTCTTGGCTGCTGCACTGGATCACTGAGCCAGCTGAAGGTTTTAGGTTTATTGGTTGTACCAGGCAGTTCAAGTTTAGGTGGAAACCGGATGGAATGGGGAGGTTTCCGATTTGCTGGTGGGCAAGGGGAGGTCACAGGGACAATTGATCAAGGCCAATATGGTGCAGGTTGTCTCTTCCCATAGCCTTCAGCAAACCTGCCCTGGAAAAGGCAAGCGTCAGAGTGGGAAAGAAAGAAGGGAAACCTCCAGGGTGGGAAACAGAGACCAGATCAAGGAGAGTAGGCACCCTCCTTCTGAAGCTGCAGAAGCCTATCCTGCTATACAGGCCTTGTAGTAGTTGTTGTTTCTAGCTACGTGGTCTCTTCCTGTAGATCAGAATTTGTGGTTCTTGACTCCACTGTCACGTGAAAAGTGGATTCCTATCAACCTCAGAAGATGCTGATCAGTTTTGAATTATCTCTCTTTGTAGGAAGTATAGGGCACAGCACAGAAACAATGTAGCAGCACAATGGAAAAATGATGTTGAATAAAGTCATCTCCTACTGCTTCTGAAGCTGGGATTTAGTCTGTGGTTGCTGTCCTGGGAGAATACAAAGATATGATTTTTCATAATTAAAAAGTTGGTATTTTTCTAGAGATGTCTAATGCCCAGATTCTGTGTGCTTTTCCTCTTACTTAACAAGTTATTTGTTGCTAAAGTCATAAAAAGATTAAGTAGTACACATTTAAAATTGGTAATGGCAGGCACTCTCCTTTAAACAAGTACACATGACAAGTATGTGACTAATTTGGTCTTCTGGACAGAGTAGCAGTTTCTCTGAGTCCTGCTAGCAAGCACAAGAGAAAACACATCCTTTATTCTTTGTAGAAAATACTGAAGGTGAGGATTTCAATGTTAAGCCTTTTAAACTGTTTTAATTGGTCAACATAAAATTTTATGTTCACTGAGATATTTGTTTCTGGGTGCTGTTACTTTTCAAAGTTTGTGGTTTGGTTGTTGCCAAGACTGCAGATTGAAAAGGTACATGGATTTGATCATGTTATGTCAAAAAAATGTATGCAGCCTTTTGCTTAAAGGGTTACTTGAAATTTGGAGGGTATTGGGGTGTATATCTGGGAATGTTAATGCATGACCATGCATATCTGGTCAAATTAAGACGACTTTGAAACTATATGGAATAAAATAATAAAAATGAAAGGAACTTAGGTTTGATGTAAGCTCAGTATAGATCTGGCAAGTTTGCAGCCAAATTCTCTGATAAGAATATAAATCCAACTACTCTACAAAGTGTCTGAGTATAGTCACCTGAGAATGATAGAGGATACTTGATTTTTTTCTGGATCATAAGATCTGTATGCATGTAATTTTAGCTTATGTTATGAAAATACATTTGATAACATCTAGGATTCACTCAGAAGCTATGTTCCAGAGGACATTAACAAATGAAAGACTTTATAATCAGTGCAGGTTTTCTATCCACTGCAATAAATAAGGACTAACAGAATCAGAAAAGTAAATGAAATTTTGAGTAGTTACCCACCCATTGAACAGCATCCATTTTGTTAACTCAGTAAGACAAAAGGCTCAGGGAAGTTATAACAGGTAAACTTGACAGACCTGGAATTGTCTTTAGGAACTTTCTGAAAATTGTATTTTCACAGATATTTGTTGCTTGTGCCTGCACAGAAGGGTTAATTTACTAGCTGATTCCTGCCCACAAGCACTTGGATGCCATACATAGACCCTTCCCTGGATTTTTTAGTCATCTAAGGCTCTCAGCATGCTGACCTCCCCAAGCATCTTCACCAGGAGGTGCTTAGCCCACAGGAGAAGGAGAAGTTGAAAGAACCAGGAGAGAGTAAAGGCAGGGGGACACTGTCTCAGGAAAAAAGTAGCTGGGTACAGAGAGAGAAATGGCTCACTTGGATGTCAGCTGAAAGAGACTGTCTAAACATGAAGAGCCTGTCTATGTCTTCACTTCAGAAATGTGAGGGTAGACACAACTATGACCGTTTCCCTAAAAACAAAGGGATAAAAAAAAAAAAAAAAAGAATACCAAAATCCCCAAAAGAATAACGAGAACAAGAACGAGAAAAGAAGACGAAGAAGAAGACGAAGAAGAAGACGAAGAAGAAGACGAAGACGAAGACGAAGACGAAGAAGAAGAAGAAGAAGAAGAAGAACAAGAAGAAGAAGAAGAAGAAGAAGAAGAAGAAGAAGAAGAAGAAGAAGAAGAACAAGAACAAGAACAAGAACAAGAACAAGAACAAGAACAAGAACAAGAACAAGAACAGGAACAAGAAGAACAAGAACAGGAACAGGAATAAGAAAGAACAAGAACAGGAACAGGAACAGGAACAGGAACAGGAACAGGAACAGGAACAAGAGGAAGAGGAAGAGGAAGAGGAAGAGGAAGAGGAAGAGGAAGAGGAAGAGGAAGAGGGGGAAGAGGGGGAAGAGGGGGAAGAGGGGGAAGAGGGGGAAGAGGGGGAAGAGGGGGAAGAGGGGGAAGAGGGGGAAGAGGAGGAAGAGGGGGAAGGGGAAGAGGAGGGGGAGGGGGAGGGGAAGGGGGAGGGGGAGGGGAAGGGGAAGGGGAAGGGGAAGGGGAAGGGGAAGGGGAAGGGGAAGGGGAAGGGGAAGGGGAAGGGGAAGGGGAAGGGGAAGGGGAAGGGGAAGGGGAAGGGGAAGGGGAAGGGGAAGGGGAAGGGGAAGGGGAAGGGGAAGGGGAAGGGGAAGGGGAAGGGGAAGGGGAAGGGGAAGGGGAAGAACAAAACAACAAGAACAAAAGAGGAGGGGCTTGGAGCCCAAGCTGGTGCTATAGGTCCAGGGTGCTACAGTCCCAGGTCTCCAGGGCTGCTGCGATGAGTTGTCCGTGACCAAGAAAAAACGCACAGTCCAGCCTACCCTGGACTCTGGTTCTTGCTCAGAGAAACTTTCAACAAATAGAAGACTGGGGTTTTTGAACCTCTGGGAGCAAAATTAGAAGAACCACAGGAAGGGTCAAATGTGGAGATAACACTGATCAAATCTATCAGCTATTGTCAGCAGCAAGGTTGCCTGGGCAATCTAAATTCTGGCATTTACTAAATTTTGAATGTTTGACTTTGCAAGTTTAGCATTCTTTCACTCTTTTTAATGTCATTTTAGTCTCTTTGGCAAGACACTGAATAGATGTGTGCATATTTGTAGTTAGGATGCAGTTTTAGAGCATACAGTTTCCATGGAGTGTGTAAATAAATCCTATTTTCAGAACCGTATAAACCAAAAGGCTTTCCCATTCATTTCCTTGACAAATAAGCTGGCTGTTTTACTGAGGCTTGGTGTTTTAATATGTTTGTTAAAGTTGTACTGAGTAGTGCTAGAAACACCCACACTTTTTCTCATTCTGTAAGAATTATATGCCCACAGAATTACTTGTTAATACTGCAGATATGTATGTAAATTAGACTCTAAACTCATATTGTTTTCCAATGTGGAAATGACATCCAAGAGAGCTAAATTTTGCAAATTTTTTCTTAAGTTCCAGTTTTATTCCTGTCCAATTGCTCCAGCTATGTATTGCAAAAGGAAAAAATACTTCGCAAAAGTGAAGAAATGGAAAAATAGTCATGCTTTTTTCTTATTTTCTTATTACTTTAAGAGGGAGATATGTAGTGAATTAAACATATGAGTTTTCTAGAACAATAAATGTATTTAAAGGAAGCCATATCCCACGAAGTTGAAATTGCTTGGAAGAATCTGTCAAGACTTCACTAAACAGGGTTGAAGAGTAAGCACAAATGGAGATAGCTGAAGGGCTCAAGAATCTTCAAAAGCCTAGTTCTTATCTTTTCATGAGTATTATTATGGTATTTGAACTCCAGAAGCCCACTCAGATCTGTGGTATCTTGTTTTAGCATAGAGGTCTTTCTCTCTGCTGATGAAGTTATCATAGGAAATTAGTAACAACACACAGCCAAGATGGTGTTTGGTCATGGTTCCTTCTAAAAGTGTAAATCACTTGGAAGTCAAAAAATATGTTTGGCGCTTCCAGGAGTTACACAACGTTGGTAGTTTTCTCTCTGACTTCAATCATTATTTAAACTGTATTTCCACCATTTGAATTTCCTCCATTTGTATTTCTAAAAATGTAATTGCCATTCTGTATTGCAGAGGCCTGTTTTCTGCAGTATGTAGTTCTTCATTGAGAAGATACCATATTTAATCTCTGAGCTATTCAAACTACGTGTGACTTCCCACCTGGTGCAAACAAGAAAACCACCCACAGTAGGAGAATACAAGATTGACCATGCGAGGAAGCAAATGTTTGATCAGCCACTGGGAGGAGGGGAAAGGTGGAGGGATAGTGAAAGGGGTCATTTCAGTAGCTACGAGAATCAGCCCCTGCTCAGGAGGAAGATCCAGTCCAAAACATAACGGGGTGGCTATTTGGGTAGCTGGTACAGAGGTAGATTGTCTCAATTTTAAGTGGTATAGGAGCCATGATACTAAATGAGCACAGATGAAAAGATGTATGGAGGGCAAGGTTGGAGGGCAAAACCCTTGCACTGGCCCTATTCTTGGCCTCATCAATGTAAACACTGACAATTGAGTGCTCTTGGCCCTGTCCATGCAGTTGGCCACAACATTGTGGAAAAAGCTCCACAGTCTGTAAATGTGTTACTAAGAGAAGCAGTAATTTTTGGCCTGACTGCATCAAAGGGAATTACCATGCCTATACCAGCTACAAATGTGAAAATGTGTGTATGTGTGTGCACGTGCACCTGTGCATGTGTCTGTGCAGAATGCCCTAGCAGCAGAGAATATGGCCAAATACTTCAGTTGATATTGGCGCATTTAGTCTTTTGTAGTCTTACATTTATAGGCTACAGCATGCATTTATTTCAAAGTACAAAATGTTGATTCAGGCTGTGTGCACAGAGGAGCTTTTTATAGGTCATTGGGACTAAGAAAGTATTGCCTTTTTCTCATGTCTCATGGTAGTACATCTTGCATATCTTTCAGTTCTGGAAATCTACATTTTGATCTGTTTCAGGATACCAGTAATAATATACTTTTGGAAACAGTTCTCAAGATTACATGAATATCACTATCCATTTTGTCACCTGTCACATCTAAAGATCCACAATACCACAGAAAAATATGCTACAAGCCTGGATTGATGTACTTCGTTTAAGCCTGTTGACATACAATACTTTTTGCTTGCTAATGCTGAATGTGTAAGCTATTTATAGGCATTAAAATCCACCATGAATCTCTTTTTAAGGCTAACTATGTAAAAAGAAAAAGAATGTATGATTATTTTATTTTTACATAAATATATGTACAATGCCAATGTTATGTGTGCATTCAAGGGAGATATGAAAACTCAAATCAACATTACAGCAGCCCAGTCTATTCTATTACTTTTAACCCCATGCCAGCCATGTTTCCTGCCCTGAAAAGCCTTTGAGTCTTTCAGAACATTTCAGGGATTGTCATGTTGCCTACATAACAGAGCTGCAGCTGGAAACTTGCTGTTGCAAATGTAACCCTAAAAATCAATTTGAAAACATGTTCCCATTTCCATTTGATTTTCAAAGGGCAGAATGGAAGATAGTAGTAGTAATGAAGATGAACTGAACCAGTAATTATTTAGCCACTGTGGGATGATATGCAAAAGTAAATCTTGCTGTCAGTTGTAGTCATAACTAGTAACATTTAAGTGCCAAATTTATGAGATGTAGCAATCCGTCCCCATTATACATCAGATGCTTTACTTAAGGTGGGCAAAAGTGAATCCCAATTTTTATCCCAAGTGAAGTTGTCTGGACCTCATGCATAGCAGCTCTGGCTCATTTCAGTACCACATTTCCATTCCGTACAGCAATCTCATGAATTTCAGCCAAGCTTTAAATAGACTATAGCTGTAGTGGTTTGTATACTTTACTAATACTGTATTATATTCGCATCTAAATTGATGGCACTAATCATAACCGTTTTAAGATGTCATCACTAAAGAGCTCTTTGCTGTTATGTAATACATTAGACAAACAACCAGTCTGGATTTTGTGGCCAATTAGCAGGCTTAGCCTCAGGAAGGAGGAACTTTACATTTGCCAGCACTTCAAACCATGGAAGTCTCAATTCCAGCACCTCCCTACTTCTAAATTAACACAAAAATACAAATGCCACAGTTAGCCATAGTGAAGTAATATCACAATATGTACTGAGAAAGAGCATATCACAATTAAGTTGGTGAACATATCTACAGAATTATATTCCTCTGCACAAACTTCCCAAATTAATTAAATAATATTATCTATTTCCTGTTTGCACACATGAAAATACACTGTTTTGGTTTTGGTTTTAACAAAAACGAATTATGGACTTTAATACTTCTGTCTTCTGAAAGATCTCAGAGTAGAAATTCTTTTGACTTCATGAGCTCCCTCATACTGTTGTTAGTACATGCATAGAAAACATTCTTCAAGATTCAGATGCTGCAAAAAGTGGTGTCAGTGATTCATTTATTACTTGCCAATATTTCTTTGAATTCAATACTAAGTTCTAAAATGGAGTACAGAGATTTAATTACTCTGCCATCTATAATAAAGTGAGATCTCTGTAAATCCAAAAGAGAAATATTCCTAGTACAAATGCCAGGCATGAAAAGAGAAATTACCTCACCAAAATTGACATTCTACCTTCAGGTGTGTATACCAGACTCAGTGCTTTTCCCATCTGCTTTCCTAGAACATGAGTAACTCCAATCATATGCATAAGCATTTTTTGTACAAAACAGATACTAGAAGAAACCATTCTCTAGTGTTGTTTCTCTTTTTTTTTTTCTTCACCTCCTCTCTCCTAGGCTTTTCTAGTTTTTGACATTTATTATGTCCTGCATCAGAAGCATTGAATTTCAGCAGTAAATGCAGTGATTATCCCATATTCATGAGATTTGTGAAACACTGCAGAACAAGAAGTTCTGCACAAACTTCCAAAATATAAACCATTATATTATTTACACATGTATAAACAGAATGTTAAATTTAAAAAACTGAAAGAGCTGAGAGATGAGCTGAGCACTAGGTATTTGCTTGCATCTTTTTGTAATCCAGTTACTAAATTTTTGCTACATAATGTTTTTCTAAGCAAATATTCATTGAGCTAGCAAAAGTATTAGAGCTAATTACTGTAGTTTTCCTTTAAGATGGCATTTTTACATTACACCCACTCCCAGGATTACAATTTTGTTTTGACTTGCACAATAATATTTAACTGATGGATGGAATGAGATTATCACCTCAAATGCTTCAGCATAAATGTATACCAGAAACTCTAATATTTTCCCATCCCTTATGGACAAGCCCAAGAAGAGCTTTGAAGTCCTGTCACTGATGGTGGTGAATAATTTAATAAAGATATAATTTTAAATATTCACCTTTATCCAGAAAAATACTTGAGCTTATACTTAATTTTAAGTGTAGGTACATTCGCTCCCACAGGGCTATTCATATGCCTTGACTCTTTGCTGGTCTGGGTCTAATTGGCAAAAGATGTTATAATCAAGTTAAAGGCTAGGTTGCCACTTCAGGCACAGCCTTAAGCAAGAGGTGATGTTTAAGCAGCCCCATCTAACAATCTATACTGGAAATATTTCTGTTCACAGACATATACAGACCTTTTCAGTTAAAACCTCTTGCACTGGCTCAGCTACTCAAGTGAAAAAAATACCCCTTATACAAGGAACTGGGAATCAATTCTCACAGCCCTAATTCCTTTGTTAAACAAACGCTGATATTTATGTTGGATAAATCCTTTTCTAGATGCTTCTCTTTCTGTTACTCACTTACACATTTTCTTCCTTTTAAAGGAATGTGAGTTTTATTGTATTATGTCCAAGAAGTATTTTTTCCCTTCCTCACACCCTTCTTGAGACGTCAGAATGAGGATACCTTCTGTAAGACACTCAGGAATGGTGGAAGCTTCCTCTATTAGGACACGTATACACAGATGGCCATGCTGGTGTATCACAAAGAGCATACAGAAAACTCAGCCATTCAGTTTTACCTCCTTACAGTGCTGGCTCCTACTGTGAGTATCAGTATCTGAATCCTGCTACGGTCCAGATTTAAATATTCATCCTGGAGCAAGTTAAATACACATTTTTATTCAGTGATATCATTTACCATTTTTTTTCAGTCACTTCTTTCTCTGTCCAAGAGTGAGGAGCTCAGTTAATAAAATCAGGAAGAAATGGGTATATAAATATTTACAGAAGAATAGTTATATCTTTAATGCCCTACAATACCAGGTTATCAACATATTCTTGCTAAGATTCCCAGAGTACAAGCAATATCAGAGCAGGTTTTAAAAAATATAGCTAGATCTGTATCTATCTACAACCCGATAGTTGTAGGACAGGATGTTTCCCTATTATCCAAAAGTGGTGTAAAATTCTTTTGAAGAAATGTTTTTGTTGGTACTTTTATACTGTTGCTGTCTCTCTTTTGACATGTCTCTGTAGCTTGTGTGAGTTAGTTTGTGAACTAATTTAAACCAAGAAAGACAAATGTATTTTTTAAAAAATTGTCCCATGCTGATAAGCAGACTGATCATTTTGCATTCTAGTTTTTGTGAGGGGGGATAAAATTGCTATATAACATTTTAGATTAAAAAAAGAAATATTTAGCATTAAATATTCAACATTAAAGATCCTCAAATTTAAAAATAAATCTACAGCCTTTCTTCTAAAAATGCTGCTGTCAAGTACTGCTGATTCTCGTTCAGGAAACACACCATGTAAGAATATTCTATTTATCAAGCTAAAGAAGAAAATGCTTTGAAAAATTAGAGACCTCTGGTATAGCCTATCAGAGTTTTCTTTATTGAACAAATGTGTTAGGAAATATCGTCCATTCATGGACCGTCCAACAATTTTCTGGTTTGGGGAACTGTGATGCTGACATATGTCAGTGGCATTTCTTAACAAGTTTGACTTCAGAGACTTAGTGTTTTTAAAGCACTTTCTCAGGAACTTTATCCTTGTGACCAATGACCCTATAAAATATGCAAGATTAGCTGTACATATACATGACTTAAAAGGTGAAGTCATATTGTCACTGGACAGAGGGTAATCAGTTTATATTCCTTCACAGAAATACAGCTGGGGTGATTTTTGCCTTCTCTTGCTAGTCCTCAGTCTATTTCTCTGACTAGTCTTCCCTTAATTAATTTGTGGAAATATTAACACAGTATTGAAAAAATTATAGGAACCAAGAACCTTGGCTGAATATTGTCCAAGTGCCTAAGGGGAAAGATGGGAGTTGGAAACCTGCTTCAATGCTGTGTCTTCTCTCAACAGGTGACTGTGGACCACATGGTGCCGGTCTTTCTCCAAGGCTTACTCCATGCCCTGCCTCCCTGGACAGTAAAGGCTCTACAAGTGCTGTGCTGGTGTTGTGCTGGGATAAAATGAGGTTACAACCAGAGTCACATTAGAGTGAAAGCCATACACAGCAGGAATACACAGCCCAGTCTCCATAGCTTCATGGGTATGTTTTTTAAAGTATGGGATACTAGTCTTATTCATTCTCAGTGAGTTCAGAAAGTAAATGCCATAGTGCTCTTATAAGGTAGTGTACACTCAATGGTTAGTAATACTTAAGTAACGATAACAACAGGAAGAGTATTTTCTCTGGAGATTGCAAAGCTAAAATTGGTTTGCCCTACAGCTGGATAAACTGAAGTTCGATCCATCTAGCAAGCCAGTCAACAGCCTTCAGCCACTGTTCAATCTGGTTTGTGGCTTTTACAGTTTAAGATTCATAAAAACATTAAATGGACTGTTGTAATGCTTTTAAAATATCCTAAATGACCTCCTTTCTGTGGTTACAAGTGCTGAGCCCTCCTGATGGATATTTCAGTTCCAACACCAGATCAGAAGGCCGGCATATCTCAGCACTTTATGACATCTAACATCACATTCCTGATCCTCCAGCCAGTGAGAAGAAATACGGATGGTTAAAACTAATTGTACCATCTGGTATTACCAGCCTTCTGGAAAGAAGGTGGAATGTAAGTCACCCTGAGTGGAACAAAATGAGTAAGGTGTTTTGGTTTTTTTTTTCCAATAAAAATATAACCAAACCTATGTATATTTGAATCAAATGAATTGATAATGTCAC